>NW_017671722.1:230583-257964 GCF_001879085.1 Nicotiana attenuata | reverse complement strand
ATTTGGGGTTTCCTCGATTTGTGTGCGCAGTCCGGGCGCATAGCCGGAAAGCTTAATTATGAATTCTGTGAGCAAAATGTTAAATCTTGATATTAAATTGATTAAGTTTGACTTCGGTCAATATTTTAGGCAAACGGATCCGGACCCGTGATTTGGCGGTCCCGGAGGGTCCGTAGGAAAATATGGGACTTTGGTGTATGCCCGGAATCGAATTCCGAGGTCCCAAGCCCGGGAAATGAATTTCTGTGTGAAATTGTTTTCTGAAAATAATTAAGGAAATTGGAAATGAAATTTGATTAAAAGACTGTGGTATCGGGCTCGTATTTTGGTTCCGACGCCCGGTACAAGTCTTATACATGGTTTAAGCGCTTTCTGTAAAGTTTGGTTGAATTCGGACGTCGATTGACGTGTTTTGGACTTAAAACTCTAAACTTGATGTTTTATGAAATTTGGAAGGAAATCATGGGTCTTGAGGCCTAATTTGATGTTTATGATGTTGTTTTGGCGGTTTGATCGCACGGATAAGTTCGTAGGATATTTTTGAGGTGGTGTGAATGTTCGGTTTGGAGCCCCGAGGGCTCGGGTGAATTTTGAGTAGATTCCGGGAGGTCATAGACGTAAAGTACCAGGTGTTGCAGGTTCAGGAGAATTGCAGGCTCCAGCGCGCCCGCGGTCGCCTTAGCGCGGTCCGCAGTGCGTGCTGCGCGGTCCGCGTAGCTAACTTCAAAGAAACAGCATTTTTTCCAGGTCAACCAGCGCGGCAGCGTTCCCTTTTTGTGCGGTCCGCTCTGGAAGGTTTAGGGGGGTATATAAAGTCGGAACGTCGTCATTTTTCACTTTTTCAAAAACCCAAAACATAAGAGGCGATTTTCCAAACAACTCTCCTTCTTCAAAACGATTGGTAAGTGATTTCTAATTCATTTTCTTCACTCCTTAACATCTTTTAACTTAATTTCAACTTCAAAACAAAGATTTTAATGGGGAAATTTGGGAATTTTGGGTAGAACTTAGGTTTTCTAAAATTGGGGTTTTTGGACCTCAATTCGAGGTCCGATTCCAAAATAAATTATATATTTGAGTTCATGGGGGAATGGGTAATCGTGTTTTGGTTCGAACCTCGGGTTTTGACCATGTGGGCCCAGGGGCATTTTTGACCTTTTGGGGGATAATGATGAAAAAGCTATAATTAGATATTGGGTTTGATTTGTTTAGCACATATTGATACTATGAAGTCATTATTGTATAGATTTGGTTGATTTGGAGCCGAATTCGAGAGGGAAAGCGGTTGTTGAGGATTGAATTGGCCGTGGAAGTTTGAGGTAAGTGTTTGGTCTAACCCTAGCTTGAGGGAATAGGAGTTGACTCTTGTTTGCTACTTGCTAATTGATCGAGTACGATGTATAGGCATGGTGACGAGTATCTATACATTGGTGTCTACCATGACCGTGAGTCCTTATAATGCGATTATCATGTCTTGGTTGTAATTTCCGTGCTTATTTGAGGATTTCTATATGTTGTAAAGGACATGTGAAAGACAGTAGGATCATTTGTTTTCGAGGAGCATTGGCTCGAGTTGTGATACAAATTTTGAAGGTATACGAAATGATCTGATTCTTGGGAGCATGGGCTCAAATGATAAAATGAATTATAAAGTAAGAAATGAAAGAAAGAGAAAGAGTTATTGGTTATTCCCTTGCCGGGACGTTTTGTTGACTTCGTTTGTTTCCTCCCTTGCCGGGATATTGAGTTTATTGATATTGTTCCCCTGCCGGAATTTCTTCCAATAATTGTTTACTTCCTTGCCCCTTATGTGTGAATGTTGTTTGGGCGAGGTAGAGTGATAAATGATATGGATCGGGTTGCACGCCGCAACAATGATATTTGAGGATCGGGTTGCGCGCCGCAACAGAGCTAAATGATATTTGAGGATCGGGTTGCGTGCCGCAACAAAGCTAGATGATATTTGAGGATCGGGTTGCGTTCCGCAACAAAGCTAAATGATATTTGAGGATTGGGTTGCGCGCCGCAACAAAGCTAAATGATATTCGAGGATCGAGTTGCGCGCCGCAACAAAGCTAAACGATATGGATTGGGTTGCACGCCGCAACAATGATATATGTGGACCGGGTTGCACGCCGCAATAGTGTTGAAATATATTGGAGTCGGGTTGCGCGCCACAACAGTTATTGATACAAATGTGCTTATTTTGAGTATTAGTTTCTTGTTCGCTGTAAATTCTTAGCTGCCCTTAGATTGCTACTCTGGCCTTACTGTTAATATTGTTATCTCCCCACAGCATGTTTTCCCCCTCCCATACTGTTACTCTCCTTGTATTTCGATTTTCGCTGTATATTTATGATTGCACAGGTTTATGTGGCGTCCAGTCTAGCCTCGTCACTACTTCGCCGGGGTTAGGCTAGACACTTACCAGCACATGGGGTCGGTTGTGCTGATGCTACACTCTGTGCATTTTTGCACAGGTCCAGGTTTCGAAGCAGCATTAGTACGGGAGCAGACCTTCAGTCCAGAGAGACCCGAGGTAGCCTTGCAGGCGTCCGCAGGCCCGGCGTCTCCCTTAATCTCTCTTTTAGTCTGTTGCCTCTTTGTATTCGAGACGAACAGCTTATGTTTCTTTCAAACGTTTGTATTTAGTGATTCATAGTCGTTCTGAGTATTGTGACACCAGTCTTGGGTAGAGGCTTTCATTGGCTGTTCCGCATTTTGATTCAGTTTTATAATTTAGACTTCCGCTATTTTTTTTAATTTTGCTGTTTTATATTGTTGCTATAAATTGTTAAAAAGATCTGTTCATTAATGGGAAAATAATTAATTTGGCTTGCCTAGCTTCTTCGAGTAGGCACCATCACGACTCCCGAGGGTGGAAAATCCGGATCGTGACATATGAATAATTAATAAAGATGGTAGTCACTTGGACATCAAATGGTTTTAAAAATATTTTATTAGCATTGGCAACTCATAAAGTTATCGAGGCCTAGGAATACGGTGTCAACCGTTTTGGGATTTATGGGATAGTACCTCGACTCACGTGCCAAATATTAGAATTAACAGGTGCGTGAATATTAATCTCGACGACCCGAAATAAGACGATACAGACACTTGAATTGAATATGTAAAAAATTTAAAATAATTTGACAATATAAATTGACCAAATAATGGCCTATTATTGCTCGGTAGATTGTGCAAGTTTCGACATCTACCAACTTGGAAATGTGTGTTGGCACGAAGATTGAAGTTCTAAGAGATAAGAAGCTATGAGACGAATATCAGAGATACAAGATTATGTCGGAATTGAAAAAATTAAGGAAGAATTGAAAATTATGTAAGGCACGAGTGGCAATATTTAAAAAAATTATGTAACTACATTTTGAGAAAAGAACGCGAATAAAATCAACTCACGGATTAGATGGGAGAAATATATTACCTAATTATGAAGGATTATGACAGTTTTAATTAAATCTTATTATACACCTTGTTGTTTAAAGAAATTTCTAAAGGCTAGTTGAACGCATGAATATCGAGGGATTTCATGAAGAAACGAGCCTATTGAAGAGTTTATGGGAAAGACGTCGTACTTTATAAAAATAGAAGATACCGAGAGACCAAATATATCTTAATTAGACTCTATGAATTGGAGTAGACCTAAAAGAAATTTGAGCCTAAGTAAATACAAAAATGGTGCTCTAGAGTCGTTAAAGAGCGCTAAGCGCAGAATGATTGGTGATGATTATTATTATTAATTCAGAAAGATGCTATAAAATTAAGTAGAAGAAAAAAAATATATGAGCAAATAAAATATATATTTATTTAAATAAAGATGTAAACAAGTTGGATATTCAACACTTTTTCCTTCTGAAAAATAACAAATAATGTTAGTAAAAATAATAAAGTCAAGTAAACAACATTGCGAGTAAGCAAATAAGCAAGCAAAGCATGTGACAGATCCCAAAGCATAACAAATAATTGCACGACCTAATAAGTAGGGGACCTCTTTGTGCCAGAGGTAGGCCTAACGTGTATTTGAAATATAAACATGCCATTATATATCATCCCATTGTTGTAAATTAATTAAATAAGTCTATTTTTCAAAAGAAAATAGAGTAATATAGTAAAGTATGAATGCATAAACCTCTTTTTTTTTGTAATAAAATATCAAAAGAAAGTATATATTTTCATCATGTCTAAACTTCTCATTTAAGAATTTTACTACATATCATAGAAATAATGACCATGCTCCTTTACCTAAGATTTAAATCATTTAGAGAAAATGGTTCGTATAATTGGTATGTCCACCCTTCAAATAATGCACATACACGTGATAAAGTGTCACTTGGGGTTGAAAATCCACTTGGACATTTAGGTAAGGTTTACTAATGGATTTAATACACCTCGGGTATTAAATCACCTAAGGTTAAAATGATGCAAGCTCTTAAAAGGGTTTTGGTTTAGCTCTATCTTAGGCCGACTAAGAGTGGGTTTTTCTAGACTGGTCTTCTCCCAAGCGGACAACTTGAGAGTGTAAAGCCTGTGACTGTCGACTGCACCGCTGATCGACTTACCCACGAACTTTCCCCTAAAAGGTATTTTTTAAAAAGTGCACGGCCGCAAACCACGTAACCGCTAGGTGTGTGCTTGGTGTGATTTTTCCAGGAGTGGAGGAAGTGAAACGAAATGATAATTTATAAAAAGCAATAAGTATAGATAAACAATAATTTATCATGTAAGGCAATTCAGATAAGCACCATAAACAATTACAAACAAACAAATCAAATTTATTATTAACCTAAGCTTGTTATGGTTTAGAACCTAGTATCCCCAGCAGAGTCGCCATGCTGTTATACCCCAATTTAACACGGGTCAAAATAGAGTACAACATATGGGTAATTCTAGAGGTTTAATTAATTTAAAAAAAAGAGTCGCCACCTAATTATTTTAACGGTAAATTAGGACACCAATTTTAGTGAAATAATGCTTAAAGTTAACTCTGTTTGTTTACGGTCTGCTTAACCTAAAAGATTATGGGTAAGGTTCTAATTAATCCTATAGGAAAGGTTATTAAGGCACCCTATATGATCCGTTAACTACGGTTAACCAGTCAAATATAGGTTAATTAATTTTAAAAAAAGTAAGTAGTAACATGTGTGTATTTTAAAAACGTTTGTCAATTCAATTAAAAATACGTGTGTAATAAAGTTAGGAAGAAAGAAATGAGTCCCTTCGGTATATATTTATAATTGAGAAAGAAAATTACTTTCATGCATTTCAAATTCAAACGAATAAACAGTTTGGACTTTACCTCTTATATTTTGAGAAAAACTTTTCCATATGAAACTACAAAAAAGGGGGTTTATATCTTTAAAGTAACATCCATTGAAATTTTGAAAGAAATAAACTGATAGTAAAAGAATATCAAATCAGAAATTACTCAAGAAATTAAACCACTACAAATTAGTTCCTAGAAAGACTTATATGGTTTACCTCATTTATAAGAAAAACTCCAATTTAGCAATATTGAAACGAGCCTAACAATTAGTTTTCCGAAAGCGTAAACTTTAACAAAGTGACTTCTAAAAATGTGTTTGAAATACAATACTAAGCTTACTAGAAAATGTATACGCTAATGGTAAACATGTGAAGAAATTACTAAATTATTGATGTTAGATCCCTTATTCTGGCTATCATGCCTTATGTAATATTAGTACTAAATCAAAGGGTCTGGATGATTAAATTCACACTTAAAAAAAATAACCCAAATACACAAACAATATCATATATGTTAGAATAAAACGAATGACAAAAGAATTTAAAGGAAGGACGCCATAGGCGCCCCCAAGCGTTTCGCTTGTTTTTCTTGCTATCCGATGCATTCTAAGGAAGACGGTATGGGATGTAATGACTCCATTCTCGAGGGAGACTCCATTTTTGCTCCAAGTGCATATGTAAGACAAAGAATGGAGAAAAAAAATTAGAGGGGAAATCTCATGTTCAACAGAAAAGTAAAGAATTAAAGAAATGCAGAATCCAAGTAATCAAACGTGACTATGTCAGCAAATAAACTCACATTACTGAACCTTCTTCATGAGGTTCCTAAAAAATCATGCTATATTTAATTTTAAACCCAAAAGTTATCTATCACTACCAACTGTATGTTAAACACCTTAGTTATAATTATTTAGCTTCAAATAGGGATAAGTTATGTTCCAGGGAACAAATCAAGCATATAGGAAAGTATGCTTCTTCTTCAGCAATTAGGCGTGCAAACAGAGTACTAGTTTCAAATAAAAATAAATAAATAAATAAATAAATATAAAAATATTCTTTAAGTTATGCACATTAAATAAATTATATGCTCTTGATCAAATTCACCTTAAGAATTTAACTAAGCTACAAGTGAATTCCAAAGATCACAACAGAAATATAAGCCTACGATTCCTAAAGTGTGGACAACAACAAAATATTCTTAAAACATGATTCCTAATAAGGGCATATCACCGAATGATAGACGCAAACTAAATGATACCAAAGATTAGCGAGAAGTATGCTAGATGTCCATTCTTTCACGCGAGAGTACATGAGTCTCAACATCCATATTACATTGGTTAGTCATTTTAGTCTAGAATGAAGAGTTGTTCAGAAAATAAATGTAATCTTTTGGGACAATTAGTTGAAAAGTAATATACTCTATTGAAAGACACGATGCAAACGGAACAAATTCTCACGCTTTCGTACTACCAGAATATGCGGAAACAAGTCCTAATTCATGGCTTCTACCTGATCTTTGACTATGGACAAATAAATACATCTATGTAGTAGTTAACAGTGACTATTACTAAGCAAAGAGATAGCAACTTGCTATTAATATCACTTCAGATATATCTAGAATCATGGTTTCTAGAAGAACACAGAATCTTTTCAACTAAGCACATAGCTGACTTCTACTTATAGGTATGGTGTATTTCCTCCTTTACAACATAAACTATAGGTTATAATATTTAACACATCAATATACAGGAGAGTAAACTCAAAGCCACGATTCTAACAAAGGCAATATCATACTTTAACATCCAAACCTTCAAAATTTCAAAAGGAATATGAAGGAAAAATCACTGACCTTTTGCAGGGCAGTAAACTGGGGCGCTTGTCAAAGGCTATTCTCACGAACTCGTCAACTCAAATATAATTTGGAAAGTTATGAGAATTATACCATATCTATTGCAAAAAAAAATTTTAAAAGCAATGAGTTCAGGGGGGAAGAGGCGGCTGAAAATCAATTTTCGGGGTAAAAGGAGCGGCTCCCAATCGTCCCCCAGATGGACTCTAAGTGCTGGTTTTTATAGGTGAAATCTAGGGTTCTTGATTTGGGCGGGATTTCGAAAATAATACAGTCGTTTGAATCCGACCCGTCACGTGAGCTATTTTGCTCAATAAATCAGATTTTATGAATATTTTTCTTGGCTCTTTGTGGTGTTCTTTGTTTGACCGAATCTTGTAGCAGAGAGGAGAGATAAGACAAGTCATGATGTCTGGGAGATATAAAAATATCTTACACGAAATTGGTTGGGCAAGTTCTGCCATGGCTGATGCAGATGTTGAGCTTTCACCAAAAGAGGAAGAAATAAGAAGAGGTGTATCTGATGGACTAGGGTTAGAGATATTTTAGATACAACTAATTCCTCTCATAAGTCATAGGGTTGATTCTTGTTGGGCCGATTTTGGTTCATTTTGTGGAGGATTTGGGCCAATGTACACAAATTAAAATGTGTCTTGGGCAGAATGGTTAGGTTGTAATTTGGGCCTTTTAAACATACTTGGATTTCTTTTCTTCCTCCTATTTCATTAGGCTTCTAATAAGCAACAATAATATTAATATATTAAAAAATAAGCAAGTAACTAACTTATTTATTAGTCTAATCATAATTACTAATGTTTAAATAAAATACTAATCGTAAGATACGGCAATATTTATTAAATATAATTTCGTAATATTTAAAAGTTATTGCAAAAAATATTCTCGCTTAGTGAGGTAAAAGAAATAAAAATACTTTTGATGAAAGGTAACAATAAATACGATTAAGGTATGAATGATAAAGATGATACCAATAGCATTATTATTATTATTATTATTATTATTATTATTATTATTATTATTATTATTATTATTATTATTATTATTATTATTATTATTATTATTAATAGTAGTAGTAACATTAATAATACTAGTAATAGTTATATTAACTAAATAATAATATAAATAACTAGGCCTAGTTTGTGCTAAAAATGGTAAAATAACTATTCTTACATTATTAGTGATATTAAAAGCTTAAAGAAATAGTTTGGAAGAAAAGAGGGACAAATTGGATGTCAACAAAAACCAGGTTCTAACGTTCCTACTCTATTACTTTATATTGCATATTTGTTCTTTGATACTGGTATAATTGCACCCCTTTTTTCTTTAAAGAATCTAAACAATCTGTTTCTGGGTGTTAATCTTTTTAGTTATTCTTTTCAAAGTTTGTTCTTCTTAGTAGTAGCCACTTTTAAATCTGTTTCTTGTTACAATTAAAGTGATATCTTGTTTGATTTGGCTGTATAGAGGAATTCTTTTGTTCAGTTTAGCTTAAGAATGGGTCTTTTGGATTTTAAAAAAATTGCAAAGTTTGGTTCTTTTTAGCATTCACCACTTTTAAATCTGCTTCTTGTTACTAAGTACTGGAATTTAAAATTTTAGGTCTGGCTGGTATTAGTCACTTTTGGGTCTGCTTCTTGTTACAATTTAATTGACATCTTGTTTGATTTGGTTGTACGTTGGAATTTTTCTGTTCAACTTTGTAAAAATTGGTAGGGTTTTGTCTATCCATTTTAATTCTGTTAGTCACTCCTTTGAGTTGTTTTTACCTAATATCTTTTGCTTATAGTGGCGGTAGTGAATGATGTAAGAGTAAGGTCATGTCCTCGGGCGGGGCTGGGGGTGGGGTCCAGGGGCGAGAAGGGGGGTAAGAATGCCTCTAGGTTGCGAATTGGGTCTTGGAACATTGGGACGTTGACGGGGAAGTATATAGAGTTAGGTAAGATTCTTCAGAAGAGGAAGATCAACATAGCGTGTGTTCGGGAGACTAGATGGAAGGGTACTAGGTCACGAGATATAGACGGGTTTAAACTATGGTACTCAGGGAGCGCTGGGGATAAGAATGGGGTAGGTATTTTAGTAGACAGGGATCTCAGGGAGCTCGTGGTTGAGGTTAGGAGGGTAAATGACAGGTTGATGAGTATTAAGCTGGTAGTTGGTGGTTTTACTTTAAATATGATTAGTGCATATGCTCCTCAGGTAGGTTTGAACCAGGAGGTCAAGAAGCAATTTTGGGATGATTTGGACGAGATGGTGCGTAGTATCCCGCACACAGAGAAGTTGTTCATTGGCGGAGATTTCAATGGTCATGTTGGGGCTAGTGTTGGGGTTTATGATGATGTGCATGGCGGGTACGGTTTTGGGGATAGGAATGAGGGAGGTAATTCACTGTTGGAGTTTGCTAGAGCTTTTGATTTGGTTATAGCTAACTCGAGTTTCCCTAAGAGGGAAGAGCACCTGGTCACTTTTCAAAATTTAATGGGCAAGACTCAGATTGATTATCTTCTCTGTAGGAAATGCGATAAAGGTTTGTGCACTGACTGAAAGGTCATCCCAAGTGAGCACCTCACGACCCTACATAGGCTCCTAGTTATGGACCTGGAGATCAAGAGGAGTAGGAGGAAGAGGGCGGGGTGCAGGCAACCTAAGATCAAGTGGGGTAACTTGACCAAGGACAAAGCTCAGGAGTTAGGGGAGAAGTTGTTGGCTATGAGGGCCTGGACGAGTATGGGGGACGCGTCTAGTATGTGGTCCATGACTGCAGATTGCATTAGGGTAGCTGCTGGAGAGGTCTTAGGGGTAACGAAGGGTTCTCCTGGGGGACTTAAAGGGGACTGGTGGTGGAATGGAGAGGTTCAAGGTAAAGTGAAAGCTAAGAAAGCTGCTTATTTGAAGCTAGTAGAGAGTACAAACGAGGAGGAAAAAAGGACTTATCGGGAGTGTTACATAAAGACGAAGAAAGAGGCAAAGTTAGCAGTTATGACGGCTAAGAGCTCGAGGGCAAAGGCGGGGACAAGAGGTTGTACCGGTTGGCCAAAGTGAGGGAGAGGAAAGCCCGTGACTTAGACCAAGTCAAATGCATCAAGGACGAGGATGGCAAAGTGTTGATGGACGAGGCACTCATTAGGAGAAGGTGGCAGACATACTTCTATAGACTGTTGAATGAGGAGGGGGATAGTCACATTGTGCTGGGTGAGTTGGAGAACTCCGAGAGTCGGCGGGATTTTGGCTACTGTAGGCGGAATACGGTAGAGGAGGTGGAAGGGGTGATGCGTAAGATGTGCAGGGGCAGAGCAACGGGGCCAGACGAAATCCCGGTGGAATTCTGGAAGAGCGCGGGGCGGGCACGTTTGGACTGGCTCAATGGTTTGTTTAATGTTGTTTTTAAGACAAAGGAGATGCCCGAAGAATGGAGGTGGAGTACGATGGTTCCGCTTTACAAGAACAAGGGTGATATCCAAAATTGCAACAATTATAGGGGTATCAAGTTATTGAGTCACACTATGAAGGTTTGGGAGAGGGTGGTGGAGGCCAGGGTGAGGAGGTGCTTGTCTATTTCCGAGAATCAATTTGGATTCATGCCGGGGCGTTCGACTACGGAAGTGATTCATCTGGTAAGGAGATTAGTGGAGCAGTATAGGGAGAGGAAGAAGGATTTGCATATGGTATTTATTGACCTTGAGAAGGCGTACGATAAAGTTCTGAGAGAGGTCCTGTGGTGGTGTTTGGAGGTTAGCGCCGTCCCGGTAGCGTACATTAGGGTGATTAAGGATATGTACGATGATGCTAAGACTCGGGTGAGGACTGTGGGTGGTGACTCGGAGCATTTCCCTGTGGTGATGGGGTTGCACCAGGGATCGACTCTTAGCTCATTTTAGTTTGCCTTGGCGATGGATGTACTGTCGCGTCACATCCAAGGGGAGGTGCCTTGGTGCATGCTATTTGCCGATGATATAGTGTTGATTGACGAGCCGCGTAGCGGAGTTAACGTGAGGTTGGAGGTTTGGAGACAGACCTTGGAGTCTAAAGGTTTCAAACTAAGTAGAACCAAGACAGAATACTTGGAGTGCAGATTCAGTGAGACCCATAATGCAGACGTAGAGGTTAAGCTTGATGGTCAAGTTATCCCCAAGAGGGCGAGTTTTAAGTATCTCGGGTCTATTATCTAGGGTAACGGGGAGATTGACGAAGATGTCACACATCGCATCGGAGCGGGATGGATGAAGTGGAAGCTCGCTTCTGGTGTCCTATGTGATAGGAATGTGCCGTTAAGACTTAAGGGTAAGTTTTATCGAGTGGTGGTTCGACCCGCTATGCTGTATGAGGCTGAGTGTTGGCCTGTCAAGAACTCCCACGTGCAGAAGATGAGAGTAGCAGAGATGAGGATGTTGAGATGGATGTGTGGGTGTACCAAGCGAGATAGGATTAAGAATGAAGCTATCCGGGACAGAGTGGGAGTAGCCTCCGTGGAGGACAAGATGCGGGAGTCGCGGCTGAGATGGTTCGGACATGTTAGGAGAAGAAGCATTGATGCCCCTGTCAGGAGGTGTGAGAGGTTGGCAATGGAGAGTTTGAGAAGGGGCCGAGGTAGGCCTAAGAAGTACTGGGGTGAAGTGATTAGGAAGGACATGGCGCTGCTTCAGCTCACTGAGGACATGACCCTTGATAGGAGGGTGTGGAGGTCGAGGATTAAGGTAGAAGGTTAGTAGGTAGTTTATAGTGTTTACCGATAGGCTTAGTAGCGTGCATGTCCCTTCATATTTTTAGATTTTTATTACGATATGTGATTTTGTTCGCCTCAGGTATTGTATTCCCTGTTGCTATTATTTGATACTACTTATCATCTATCTCTCCCTTTTTCTCTTCCATCTTTCTTCCTTCCTTGCTTCCCTCTTCCTCTTCTTGCCCTTCCTGAGCCGAGGGTCTATTGGAAACAGCCTCTCTACATGCATTAGGTAGGGATAAGATCTGCGTACAGACTACCCTCCCCAGACCCCACATGTTGGGATCAAACTGATTTTTGTTGTTGTTGTTGTTGTTGTTGTCGTCGTATTTTTGTAGTTTGTCTTGGTTATATATGTTCTCGCTACCAATACAATTAATATAGGCTATATTCGTTGCACGTCTATAACTAGAAATGATAATTAGACAAACTATAATTACATTTCGTAATTACACTCTTTAACTGTAATGTTTTAGGAAAATTTCTCTATATCGAATGTTTATCTATTTTGTGTATGTGAATGAATCTTTGTCCTGCGAATATTGGGTCTTTATTTCTCAGAACTGTAGTATTTGTAAAGAATGTCCATAAATGACTTCGATTTTCGACCGTTGAAGACTTTAAGGCCTTGCTAAAATTACCGGCAATATCAGGTGATTTTTAATTAAACTACCTCTTAATTGCTAGGCGAAATTACATTATCTTATGAGGCGCGCCACAGGCCCATAGTTGATTAGCAGTTCCGCCAATCAAACATTGCCACGATTACAAACAAAACCTCGGCCTAATAATTGGTTGGCTCCAGCTGTGTACTTAACAGCTGTGTGCACCTCACCACCAGCACCGTCCCGCTCATCATTTATCACCGGCATTTCCCGGTTTCCCTTAATTCCTGCAATTTTTCCGTTATAATTTATATAAGATTCCCAAAATCTGATATTCTTCTCTCCTTATATATAGAATCACAACAAAAACACAGAGAAAAATCGAGGAAGAAATTGAGAATGCTTTAGGGTTTCTGTAAGGATCCACATTTCTCTGCAAACCACAAAGCCCTAATTTGAAGGGGCTGCGGTTTGTAGAGATCATCATTTCTGTGGTATTTTCTTCTCCTTTCTCTGTTTAAATTTCAATTCTATCTTAATTCGTCGCAATTGTTGTTACTTTTCCGACATGGCGGGTCAAAACAACCCGGAATTCTCCCAAAAAGAACCCGACGTGAACGAAGAATTACAGGAGCTTGAATTTACCAAGCGGGGCTGTTGTTTCTGGCTACCGTCTTTAAGGTGTGGACGCAGCGTATGGGAACGGATCTCAACGAGCGATCAAAAGGAAGAACCCCGTTGGTGGGATAAGGGTGTAAACGCCGTTAAGAAAGTTAGAGAGTGGTCGGAACTCGTCGCGGGTCCGAAATGGAAGACGTTTATTCGCCGGTTTAATAAGAACCGGTCCAAAACGAATAAATTCAATTACGACCCGTTAAGTTACTCCTTGAATTTCGATGACGGTCCAGGGGTAAATGATCAGTCGGAAGATGATCGTTTGTTTCGTGATTTCTCATCGAGATTTGCGTCGATTCCGGTTTCTGCTAAGTCTTCAATGGATTTAGGCAAGGACCCACCATCCTTCTTGTGAATTCCTATCCCGTCAGAAAATTGAGGCGAATTATGAAAGAGAGTGGCCATGATGTGGAATCTGATGAGCGGCGGCGGCGGTTGGCCGTGAATTGAGGCGGAGAAAATGATTGGACTCTGTTGTTGGACGCTTGTGACGGTGATGAAACAGGTGGTTTTGATTCTCTGACATAAAAACTTGGTCGGTTGATTGATTTGTTGTGATCAAATAGGTGTCTTTATTTTTCTAGTTATATTTGTTTTATTCGGTTGATGTTAGTTACTGCAGTATTATTAAATTGGATACTTTAATTGGAAAATATTACCAGCTTTGTTTGTATACAGGTTCATAGGATACAATTTATAAAGGTGTTTCAGATTTCCTTTTTCTCACTTTTGTCTTTTTAATTTCCATCGACTGCCACATGATTTTTGTATAGTGTCGTGCGATTATTTTGCATGAGATCTCATCAAACTTGTATACGGGATATTTCTCTGATACGGTTAGAGTAAGCCAGAGAAGGTCAACGTAATTCCTATAAAAGGATTACGTACCATACTTGCTATTATAGAGCAAGAGTTGTACTGGCCCAGAGAATGTTTACTAAGAGAAGAGTTATAAGTAGTATTTAAGAATGTTGCTGAGAATCTAAGAGCATAATCATGTTGATTTCTGCTAAAGATAGTAAGTTTTGCTGTTACTTTATTTACAAACTAAGTTACCGAAGTATGTACATTTGTTGGCATGTTGCTTTTAAGGAAGTAACCCAATGATCAAGTGGTTACATTGAAACTGTAATATCACATGTTTAAATTGTGGTTACTGTTATTAATATTAGTCTTGTCCGAGCCTTGTCAACTATATTCATAAAGAAGTGATTTGTATACATAAATAGGTGGTAGGATTAATTCATTCACTAATTGAAATCATCTTTGCTAATATCTATTTTGTCTTTCAGTTGGTCTATTGCTCAAATTTTTCTTAGTTTGATTCCCTAGCTAGTTGACAATAATTTATTTCAAATGACTGGAGCTCTGCTTGTCTAGGTTGTGGTTTGACTTTCTGAGTATTTTTGCAATTTCATTGAAACTGAAACCTCATAAAATAAGTAGTTACCTCGACTCATTTATCGATATATTCTAGGAATTTTCACCCACATAGGAAACCTTATTACCCTCAATGTTTAAGGTTTGACTTAATTACACTGTATACCAAATTATCAAATCTATACCATAGTGTATTTTAAGGATACAATTAATGCTGCCAAACAAAATCAGTTAGAGCTTTTGGTGTTTTGCAAATTCTCGTGTTGTGCCTCACGTTTCCAGTTCCTTGAGGATCCATAACGTGGCTGCTGACTAGGATAGCTGATTGGGCATCGGAAGTGTTCATAACAACTTCTCACAACTACTGGCAAGAATTAGTCAAAGGTTAGGCTAAGTAATAGCTACATCCTAAAACATTGGCAATGAATAGCTAAATCCTACCAAACAAACTAAAGATTAGGAGAATATGAGTATTCAACCCCTAATTTAATTCTCCAATTTTATGCTTGTCCCTTTCTAAAATTCAGATTCGCCCAAAAAAATCGCACACATTTAATAAAATCTTCAATCCTATAAGTTCAGACAATTCATGGCAATAACATATATATCACCATGTATATCAATGTATATCACTAATTAATCTAACCTGCTAGTGCGTGGGAATGAGGTTCGATTGTAGCTTGTAGCTTAATTGGTATTTTCGACATAATTGCGTTTTTTGCAGAAGATTTGTAGAAGTTTTAGTCATTTTTGATTTGTGAAAACAGAAAACAAAGCATCTACAATCAGAATACAAATAATCTGTAATTTATCTACAAAATATCTACAAACTGGGTACATTGAATTTTAATATCTCAATTCCTCTGTAGCTTAATTGGTATTTCGACATAATTGCATTTTTTGCAGAAGATTTTGTAGAAGTTTTAGTCGTTTTGGATTTGTGAAAACAGAAAACAATGCATCTACAATCAGAATACAAATATTCTACAATTCATCTACAAAATATCTACAAACTAGGTATATTGAATTTTAATATCCCAATTCCCATTCGATTGTAGTTTAATTGGGATTTTCGACATAATTGCCTTTTTTGCAGAAGATTTGTAGAAGTTTTAGTCGTTTTTGATTTGTGAAAATAGAAAACAAAGCATCTACAATTAGAATACAAATAATCTACAATTTATCTACAAAATATCTACAAACTGGGTACATTGAATTTTTATATCCCAATTTCCATTCAATTGTAGCATAATTGGGATTTTTGACATAATTGCGTTTTTTTAGAAGATTTGTAGAAGTTTTAGCCATTTTTTATTTGTGAAAACCGAAAACAAAGCATCTACAATCAGAATACAAATAATCTACAATTTCTGCAATATGTCTTCTTCTTCTTCTTCTTCTTCTTCTTCTTCTTCTTCTTCTTCTTCGAGTTTCAATCTGAAATTCAGTCAAAACCAAGTCTAATCTTCACCAAAACCCCTCAAAAAGATATAAACTCCAAACCATATTCCCGATTATTTTCAACAACACCCAATCCAAATAAATAATGATTTTTGAAAACCCAAATTTAAATTCAAAGCTTTCAAGCTTTTTAATGGCTGTCAATGGTGGAATTGCTGCTCTCTTTTCATTTGCTTTGTATTACTGAAATTTGCGATTGAGAAATAGAGAGAGATGTAGAGAGAATGTCGACGAACAAAGCTTTTGCAGAACTGATTTCTACAATTTGAAATTGAGCTTCTAATTTCGACGAACTGAGCTTTTGATTTGTGTCTTAAGCGAAAATGTCGAAGAACAGATCTGAGCTTTTGAACAGATTTGATTTCGACGAATTGAGCTTTTGAACAGATTTGATTTGTGGCTAAATCAATTAAAAGATTCTGTTCCTGAATTTTAGCACGCCTAATTAGGAAGATTCAGCTACTAATAATTAGTATTTAATGAATGGTATAATAATTGTAGGAAAAATATGGACAGGGCGGGTAAATTATAAACTGTGCACATTTTTTGTAATAAAGTTTCATATATGGTATAGGAAGGAAAAAATCTCTATATTCTATAGCTATATTTCGTAGGCAACATACTTGGAAAAAAGAGGTAAAAAAGACTTCTCAAGTTTTGTGGAAGAATATAGGACACATTTTTTTGATAACAAAAAACGTGTAACTAAAGGAGTTCGGGGGTCAAATTAAGAATAACAAAAGTTGTGGGTACTCATTCAAATTGTTTCAAATTTTCATTTCCCTCTTCTTCTTCTTTCTTCTTTCTTCTTTCTCTTTCTCTCATTCTTCTTCCTTTGCTTTCTTCTTTCTCTTCAATTTTGTTGCTGCTGCAGGTAATTCAGGTATGTCATCTTTTTGTTCTTCTTCATTTTCTTCTTGGTCTTTTTCTTCTTTCCCTCTTCATCTCATAATTTCATCTTCTTCTTCTTTTTTGATTTTATCTTTGGTTTATAATATATAAAAGAAAGAGAAAAATATGAAATTTTACAAAGTGAGTATTTTGCAAAATACCCTCGAGAAATTTTAAGACATCCCCATAAATGAGTATTCTGTTGAAACATCTCCGGGGATGTTCGAAACATCTTCCCGTGTCCCTTCTATCCCATTCTTAACACTTTTGTCTTAAAAATTTATATAAGTTTTGAAGTATCTTAAAAATTTAAATCCTCCCATACTTGGAAAAAAGAGGTAAAAAAGACTTCTCAAGTCTTGTGGATACTAGACTAACAATGTCTCTTTAGGGAGAAGTATAATATCTTAGCCAACCTTAATTAATTAGTTAAGCATCTTTTGGCAAGCCAATTTCATCATTGGATCCAATCCAAATCTCCTTTTATATAATCTTTTTTTTTCATTTTCATTCTTTCCTGCTTAATTGGCTAAGTCCAACAATATCGACCAGTGGGATCCCACAAGTGGGGTCTGGGGAGGGTAATATGTACGCAGACGTTACCCCTACCTTGGAGGGAAGAGAGAACCTCGGCTCGAGAAAAAGAAAAGGAACAAGTAAATAACAACAACAAGGCCAGGAAAATGATATCAATAATATAAGGACCGGAGAAAAATAAATGGAAGAAAGCAGTAGCAATAGCAATAGCAAAAGTAAAAGCCACAAGCAGTAACACAACAGTGTACTAGAAAACCGAAGCGGAAGATAGTATTAAAACAACCCTAATACTGTAATTCTAAGAATCGAAGACAATGTACTAGTCAGCTAGCACTAATAAACCCGGAACAGATCAGAAAAACACACGACGACCTATTACCCCACACCATACTGTCAAGGGCCATGTCCACGGTAAGTTGAAGTCGCGCCATGTCCTGTCTGATCACCTCTCTCCCAGTACTTCTTAGGACGCCATCTACCTCTTCTCCAACCTTCCAGTGCCAGGCGTTCAAACCTCCTCACTGGAGCATCTAGCGTTCTCCTTCTCACATGCCCGAACCATCTAAGCATCTCTTCATGCATCATATCTTCCTTAGGGTCCACACCCACTTTCTCCCTAATAACTTCATTCCTAATTTTGTCCAACCTAGTGTGCCTGCACATCCATCGCAACATTCTCATTTCGGTTAAGTTCATCTTCTGGATATGAGAGTTCTTGATTGGCCAGCATTCTACCCCATACAGCATAGCCGATCTAACAGTCGCCTTGTAGAACTGACCCTTAAATTTTGGTGGCACATTCTTGTCACACCGAACGCCAGATACTAGTCTCCATTTTATCCACCCCGCCCCTATGCGGTATGTGACATCCTCGACAATCTTCCCTTCCCCTTGGATAACTGGCCCGAGCTACTTGGAACTTACCCTCTTGGGGAAGACTTGTGAATCAAGCCTCACGTATATATCTGCTCCCCCGGACACTACGCTGAACTTGCACTTTAGGTACTCCGTCTTCATACTGCTCAACCTGAAACCCTTAGACTTTAAGGTTTGTCGCCAAACCTCCAACTTTTCGTTGACACCGCCTCACGTCTCATCAATCAGCACTTTAAAACATACACCATGGCACCTCCCCTTGAATATGACGCGTCAGTGTATCCATCGCCAAAGCAAATAAGAACGGGCTGAGCGCAGATCCTTGGTGCAACCCCATCGGAACCGAAAAATGTTATGAATATCCTCCCACTATCCTCACCCAAGTCTTAGCTCCATCATACATGTCCTTAATCACTCTAATGTACGCTACAGGAACACCTCTTGCCTCCAAGCATCTCCAAAGGACCTCCCGAGGGACCTTGCCGTACGCTTTCTCTAGGTCAATAAACACCATGTGCAAATCTTTCTTTCTATCCCTATACTGTTCCACTAACCTCCTAACAAGATGGATGGCTTCCGTAGTCGAACGTCCCGGCATGAAATCGAACTGGTTCTCAGAAATAGACACCGTCTTTCTAACCCTCGCTTCTACATCCCTTTCCCACACTTTCATAGTGTGACTAAGCAACTTGATACCTCTATAGTTGTTGCAATTTTGAATATCACTTTTGTTCTTGTACAACGGGATCGTGGTACTCCACCTGCACTCCTCGGGCATCACTTAATTGGAGGCGTGACTGACAAGTACCCTAAGCAGTATACTCGATAAACCCACTCAAGGAGCGAGTAGGAACACCGCACGAGTTGACACCCCAACAGGTAACCCTCAAAAACCATTGTTGATGCAGGTAACGACGCCCTCGTAGCTGTTCTATGGAAAATGGAAAAAATGGAGAATGAGAATAAAGCGCTCCGCGACCAAATAAGGGAGCACCAAGAAAGAGCTGATATACCAGGTGCCCCGAAACTCTTGCCAAAATGGGACGTCGGCCGGTTCGTGGAACAGCCATACAGCGAGGAGGCAGTCCCACATGCCATACTCAAAAGTTTTAAAATGCCACCATATCTGAAAATATACCACAGCACAATGGACCCTGAAGACCATATCATTCATTATGTCACATCGGTAAAAGGCAACAACCTCTCAAAAGAGCAGGTTTGCTGCTGAAGAAATTCGGCGAAACCTTAACAGCGGGGGCCTTAACATGGTACTCACAATTACCAGCACGTTCCATAATGACGTTCGAAGAAATGGTCGACAAGTTCGTCACCGCCCATGCCGGGCCAAGAAAGCAAAAGCCAGAGTGAATGACATATTTGTCGTGAAACAGTTGCCTGGCGAAGGACTCAGTGACTTCCTCGCCCGGTTAAATAGGGTAAGAATGAGCCTGCCAAACGTATCAGAAGGGATGGCGGTAGCGGCCTTTCAAAATGGGTTAAACAGGAACGGGTCAAGGGCGACCAAAAAATTAGTAAGCAGACTCATAAAATACTCTCCCACCACTTGGGAAGAAATTCACAACGCTTATTGTGCCGAGGTGAGGGCAAATGAAGACGACCTCAATGGTCCAACCCAATGGCTAACGATAGTCCAAATGGAAGCAAGGAAAGATCTTCGGAATGATAGCCGAAGAGATCACGCAGGCCCACACCTCAATCGGGAAATGCATCAACCATTCAACAGAGCAACCATTCTACTACCTCCTCGCGAAACCGAAGGGGCGTCCCGACTACAAACGGGAACTCACCGAAAACAAAAGAGGTATGCCTCCACTATTATCCGCTCATGATTTTTGTGTGTCTACTTCAGAAATAGTTTACGCCCTGGAGAAGCTCGGCCCCAAGGTGAAATGGACACAGAAGATGAAGTCAGACTCAAATTCTAGAAAGTTGAATGCCCTCTGCGAGTTCCATCAGGAACGGGGCCACAAGACCGGGGATTGCATAGCCCTACGACAAGAGGTAGTGGATATGCTCTACCAAGGACATTTAAAGGAGCTGATGAGCGATCGAGGGAAAGCCAATTTTGCCCGTGGAAGCCACAGGCTCAACAGTGGAAGACCTCGATCCTGTCCAGCTGGACGAAAGCGACCACAGCAAAAAAGCCTACATCGATGACAAACTCACAGAACCAGGTAAGTTCCATAAATTTTTAACTGATAACGTCAATCTGTTTGCTTTCTCCCATGCGGATATGCCAGGTATCCCGAAAGATATTATAACACACAAGCTGAATGTAGATCCACTCTACTCACCGGTACGACAAATCAGAAGAAAGTTCAATGCGGCAATCAACGATGCCGTCCGTGAAGAAGTAGAAAAATTGCTAACCAACGGTTCCATTCGAGAGTAGAAATACCCCCAATAGGTCACTAACGTGGTCATGGTGAAAAAGAAAAATGGGAAATGGCGCATGTGCGTAGACTTCACGGACCTAAACAAAGCCTGCCTGAAAGACTCCTTCCTGTTGCCTTACATCGATCAACTAATCGACGCAACACCAGGACACGAGCTATTAAGCTTCTTGGACGCCTACTCAGGCTACAAACAAATCCTCGTGGAAGAGGAGGACCAACCCTTCATCACCCACCAAGGGACATACTGCTACAGAGTTATGCCGTTTCGGTTAAAAATGTAGGGGCGACCTATCAAAGGCTAGTCGCCAAGATGTTCAAAGAGCAACTCGGCAAAATGATGGAATTCTATATAGACGACATGTTAGTTAAATCAAAAAGAAAAGAGGACCATATCGACCACCTGAGGAATGCCTTCGACATACTCAAACGATACGGCATGAAGCTGAACCCCGAGAAGTGTGCTTTCGGCGTTACCTCAGGAAAGCTCCTCGGTTTTTTGGTGTCGCAGAGAGGCATCGAGGTCAATTCCGACCAAATCAAGGCTATAAAGGGAATACCTGACCAACAAGAAACAAGTGCAGAAGTTGACCGACCGTATAGCTGCCCTGTCGAGGTTCATCTCACGATCCTCTAACAGATGTCACAAATTCTTCAACGTTCTCAGAAAGGACAATGGACTCCAGTGGAATTTCGAATGCGTCAATGCCCTAAGAGAACTAAAAGCATACTTGTCCTCACCCCCATTACTTGCCAAGGCAGAACCATGCGAACGTCTCTTAATCTACCTGGTCGTGTCCGACGTCGCTGTAAGAACAGTCTTGGTCCGTGAAAATAAAGGTACGCAATCTCCGATCTATTACATTAGCAAAACCCCGGTCGATGCCGAAACGATGTGTCCCCACCTTGAAAAACTAGCCCTGGCATTAGTCGTAGCTTTACGAAGCTGAGACCCTATTTCCAATGCCACCCCATCTCGGTGGTCACGACCTTCCCCCTAAGAAGCATCTTACATAAACCCGAGTTGTCAGGTACATTGGCCAAGTGGACCATCGAATTAAGCGACCATGATATAACATATCAGCCGCGAACAGCAATGTTAGTTTATATGAGTCCACCAAACTATAGAGTACCTGGTCCTCTATGATTTTCCACTAAGAATACTAGGAAGCAGTAAGTACACTTACCACAAGCCACTTTGTCACTCTCAGGCCAAGCTCAATAACTGGGAAGCTACTCCTCTTCCAACTCGGAAGGAGTCGTGGTAGTTAGCTTTGGATTTTCCTTTGAGTATTAGATCTGGATTATTTCCAGGGTTGTAATTCAGATTTCTATGTTCCGTCCATTTGGATGAGTTAAACTTTGTTATTTTACAATTTTAATGAAATGCAATTTCCCTCTCTCTTCACTCCTGATAGCCTTTATTTTGTTTTCTTTTCTCTCCTGTACAGTCCCTTTTATGCTGGTTTCAATGATGTGTCATGCATGAGGAGTCTCCGGCCTAGTCTTGATATTCCATATGAAATAGTAATACAAGAATTTGAGTGTGATGGCGAGGGTGAATATGATGACGAGAAAGCTTTGGAAGAAATCAGTAAAGAGTTATATCAATTTGAGCAAAAACCCAAACCCAACTTGAATGACACAGAGGCAATCAATCTAGGGGATCAGGGAAATGTTCGAGAAACAAAGATAAGTGTCCATTTGGAAGCCCCGCTCAGGGAGGAGATAATTAAATTGTTGTTTGAGTACAAAGATGTGTTCGCATGGTCATATGATGATATGCCGGGTCTAAGCACCGATCTGGTGGTCCACAAATTGCCCATTTATCCAGAATGCCCCCCTGTCAAGCAAAAGTTGAGGAAATTCAAAACAGATATCAGTGTGAAAATTAAAGAAGAGGTTACTAAGCAATTTGAGGCGAAGGTCATACGGGTTACGCGATATCCTACCTGGTTAGCTAATGTGGTACCGGTACCAAAGAAAGATGGGAAGACCAGAGTATGTGTTGATTACCGTGATCTCAATAAGGCGAGCCCGAAGGACAACTTCCCACTCCCAAACATCCATATATTGATTGAAAATTGTGCCAAACATGAGATCGGTTCCTTCGTAGATTGTTATGCGGGCTATCACCAAATTTTGATGGATGAGGAGGATGCGGAAAAAACGGCATTCATCACGCCTTCGGGAACGTATTGCTACAGGGTCATGCCATTTGGGTTGAAGAATGCAGGGGCAACGTATATGAGGGCAATGACTACCATGTTCCATGACATGATACATCAGGAAATCGAGGTCTATATGGACGACGTGATCATAAAGTCGAGGAAACAATGTGACCATGTTAGGGATTTGAGGAAATTCTTCCAGAGACTCCGCCGGTACAACCTCAAGCTTAATCCAGCAAAGTGTGCGTTTGGAGTCCCATCGGGGAAGTTGTTGGGATTTGTGGTGAGTCGGCGCGGTATTGAATTAGACCCATCTAAGATTAAAGCCATCCAGGAGCTACCGCCACCAAGGAACAAGAAAGATGTGATGAGTTTGCTTGGCAGGTTGAATTACATCAGCAGGTTCATTGCCCAGCTTACAACTACTTGTGAGCCCATTTTCAAGCTGCTAAAGAAAGATGCTGTGGTCAGATGGACAGACGAATGTCAAGCAGCATTTGACAAGATTAAGAAGTATTTGGCTAGTCCACCTGTGTTGGTCCCGCTAGAGCCAGGAAGGCCTTTGATCCTTTACTTGACTGTGTTGGACAATTCTTTTGGTTGTGTACTGGGGCAGCATGACTTCACAGGAAGGAAAGAGCAGGCAATTTACTACCTCAGCAAGAAGTTCACATCATATGAGGTAAAATACACGCAACTCGAGAGGACGTGTTGTGCTTTAACCTGGGTAGCGCAAAAGTTGAAACATTACTTGTCAGCATATACTACCTATCTCATCTCTCGGTTGGACCCATTGAAGTATATTTTTCAAAAGCCCATGCCCACAGGGAGGCTAGCGAAATGGCAAATCCTGCTTACGGAATTTGATATTGTCTACGTGACCCGGACTGCAATGAAAGCACAAGCGCTGGCTGATCATCTAGCTGAGAATCCCGTTGATGATGAATATGAGCCTTTGAAAACATACTTCCCGGACGAGGAGATAATGCATGTTGAAGAATTAGAACAGGTCGAGAAGCCTGGATGGAAACTTTTCTTTGATGGAGCTGCCAATGCCAAGGGTGTCGGAATAGGAGCAGTACTGATTTCTGAGACCAGGCAACACTACCCCGTCACTGCTCGACTTCGTTTCTATTGCACCAATAACATGGCTGAGTACGAAGCATGTATCCTGGGATTGAGATTGGCTATAGACATGGGTGTCCAGGAAATCTTGGTCATGGGTGACTCGGATCTTCTTGTACACCAGATTCAGGGAGAATGGGAGACACGAGATTTGAAGTTCATACCATACCGGCAGTGTTTGCATGAACTCCGTCAACGGTTTCAATCGATAGATTTCAAACACATTCCAAGGATGCACAATGAGGTTGCCGACGCTTTGGCCACTTTGGCATCAATGTTACATCATCCGGACAAGGCTTACGTGGATCCGTTACAGATTCAGGTTCGAGATCAGCATGCCTATTGTAATGTGGTGGAGGAAGAGTTTGATGGTGAGCCATGGTTCCATGATATAAAAGAATATCTTCGGATGGGAGTATACCCGACACAAGCTACAGGGGATCAAAAGAGAGCAATTCGACGCCTGTCGAACGGATTTTTCTTCAGTGGAGGAGTATTGTACAAGAGAACTCCAGATCTTGGTTTATTGAGATGCATAGATGCCACACAGGCTACAATTATCATGGCTGAGGTACATGCGGGAGTTTGTGGACCTCATATGAGCGGATATATATTGGCAAAGAAGATCCTACGAGCTGGTTATTATTGGCTTACTATGGAACGGGATTGCATCAGCTTCGTGCGCAAATGTCATCAATGTCAAATACACGGAGATTTGATTCATTCTCCACCATCTGAATTGCATACAATGTCAGCACCATGGCCGTTCGTTGCCTGGGGAATGGATGTTATTGGTCCGATTGAGCCAGCAGCCTCAAATGGGCATAGATTCATTTTGGTAGCTATTGATTATTTCACTAAATGGGTGGAGGCAAAAACCGTCAAATCCGTGACTAAGAAGGCAGTTGTCGATTTCGTACATTCAAATATCATATGCCGGTTTGGGATCCCGAAGGTAATCATCACGGATAATGGTGCCAATCTCAATAGTCATTTGATGGCCGAGACATGTCAGCAGTTTAAGATCATGCACCGCAATTCCACTCCATATCGTCCTAAGGCAAATGGGGCAGTCGAAGCAGCTAACAAGAATATCAAGAAAGTACTTTGGAAAATGGTAGAAGGGTCAAGGCAATGGCATGAAAAGCTACCTTTTGCCTTGCTAGTCTATCGCACCACTGTCCGCACTTCAGTAGGAGCGACTCCCTACTCATTGGTGTATGGAACCGAAGCAGTAATACCCGCAGAGGTTGAAATCCCGTCCCTCCGAATCATCGCAGAGGCAGAGATTGATGATGATGAATGGGTTAAAGCCCGCCTGGAAAAACTAAGTTTGATTAATGAGAAGCGACTGACAACAGTGTGTCACGGTCAATTGTACCAACAGAGAATGGCAAGAGCATATAACAAGAAAGTGCGTCCGCGGAAGTTCGAAGTAGGACAGTTGGTGCTGAGACGTATCCTACCTCATTGGGCTAAGGCAAAAGGAAAGTTCGCCCCAAACTGGCAGGGGCCATTTGTTGTAACCAGAGTTTTGTCCAATGGCGCTTTATATCTAACGGACGTGGAAGGAAAATGTGTAGAAATGGCTATCAGTTCTGATGCAGTCAAGAGATATTATGTATGATTTTCTTTATCTTTGTGTACCTGATTGTATTTGGCATGTTTTGAGATTGAAATGATGAAGGCATTTTGTTCTGCTATCCAAACACTTTATCCTTTGTTATCCCTTTGAGTCTTATTATATTTTCTTTCGTATCCCTCTTTCGGAATCAACAACAAAACTTGAGAATCGAACGGGGAAATCAAGTGGGGAAAGCAAGAAAAGAAAAAGGGAAAATAAAAAAAAGGAAAAAAAAAGAAAAAAAAAGAAAAAAAAACAAAGAAAAGAAAAGAAGGAAAGGAAAAAGAAAAGAAGAATAGTAGAAAAGAAACATCGCAACGATGAAGCGATCTTATGTCCTGAACTACGTTTGACTTGATCCCGAAAGGTTACGTAGGCAGCCTCACTGAGGTTCAGTCACAACAGAAGAAAAATCCAAGAATCACCAAGAAGGAAACTGGGGCAGAAGTTATGGTTGTTGCAAGAGATATGATTCCGAAAGTTGTAATGTTGAACCCACATTTGAATTATTTTGAGCTTTTATACCTTCCTTTCTAAAACCCATCCAAAAGCCACATTACGGTCCAAAGAAAGACCTTCTGATCAATTTCAAGAAATGTTAATACGGGCAGGTAAAGTGACTCATGTTGGAGACAACACTCTGGTGACAGAAGGAAAATGATGAAATGAGAGAGTCTTATCGGTGAAAACCCTCACGGGCACCATAGAGCGATGTGAGTTGAGAGAAATGAAAATGAGAGAGTCTTATTGGTGAAAACCCTCACGGGCACCGTAAGGCGAGGTGAGTTCGAGAGATATTAAAAATAAGAGAGTCTTATTGGTGAAAACCCTCACGGGCACTGTAAGGCGAAAGTAAGTTTTTCAGTTGGGCAAATGAAAGAAGTCTGTGGTTGAAAGGTGTTTGAAACATGGCAAAACAACCAAGGTTTGGGTTTGGCGAGAGTCGGGCGTGAAAGTATGAGACAACAAATGTGGTAATTGACAATTGATTGGTTGGACAGACTAGGCTGGAATCCGAAATGCATGGCACGATCAATGGAATCAGCCTTTCCGCTCAGATAAGTCCTGTCCTTTTTCTCTTCATTACAACTCATTCATTTTCAGAGTTTTTCTATCCTCAAAACCTTCGAGGTCATTACATTTCATTCTCTTGAAGTCTGTCTATAAGATGTTTCAGTGTCAGTTCTATTCAAAAACAAAAGAAGGACGTCAAAGCTAACTACCAATTTCCCAGTTAGATGGCACAACAAGGTTGGGACATATCAAAAGAGAGTAAAACATGAAGGACCAATGAAAATCAGTGGAATAATCAGATGGTTGTGAGGGAGAAGCAAGGTTCACAAGAAGGGAACAGAAACACCAAACAGTAATACGAGGTAAAACATGTGGGTCATCAAGATCAGAGGATTGAAAGTTAATCGGAAATCGTGACAAGTCAAAGCAAGTCCAAAGAAGCAAGTCAGAGCAAAGTCGGAAGCGGGAGCATGGCCAACAAGAATGCCAGCAGCTAACCACCATTTTACATTAACAAATTTTTCTTTGATTGGAACAGGGGCAGATATTTTCGTTGTCTTGTGTATTTTGTTGCAATCAGGAGCCCACCTGGAGAACAAGGGAATACTTTTTCAAGTTCAGCGGTCAGGAGCCCACCTGGAGAACAAGGGAAGTACAATTCCAATTTTAGCTTTTAATATTTGATAACATGTTATACCCAGTCACCAAACTGGGGCAGAAAATTTTCTTTGTTTGAGATCG
>NW_017671722.1:219219-227752 GCF_001879085.1 Nicotiana attenuata | reverse complement strand
AGTAAGTTTTGTTCGATTCTGTTTTTGATTCTGTTCAGTATGTGTTTCATCTTGCTCTTGTAATTGTTCTTAGCTTTAGTTTAATTTTGTTTGATTGGTTTAATCCTGTCTTGCTAATTTTAGGTTTTAGTTTAATTTTTCGTTTTGAATCCGTCTTGCTAAATGTTTGGTTTCAGTTTATGGTTCACTGTTATAACCCTTAATTCTTTATTATCCGTCTTAGTCGATTCTGTTTAGGCTTTGTTGATTTTAAGTTCTAATGTTTGATTTGTTAATTTCAGTTAGTCTAGTTAGTTTAGTCTAGTTTAATCAGTAATTATCATTGGTAATGCCTTAATTCAGTGTTTAGTATTAATTAGCTGTTAGGTTTAGTTTAGTTTGGTCTGGTTATAGCTGAATAGGATAGGATCTTGTTTAACCACGGTTAGTCGTTGACCAGTTACTAGGGTAATAGGGGAATGGTCTGGTTTAGCTCAGTAATTCCAAGAGGGTTCAAAGGGTAGTTTAGGCATGGAAAAGGGTAGTTTCATTAAGATTGGTAAAATTAGAACCAAGGTAAGGATAGAATAGGAATTGTAATGGGTATAGAACCTTCTAGGATGGACTTTAGTATAGATTTCAATAAAATAGGTGTAGTTACTTGTGTAACAAGTCAGGAAACAAGAGACTAAATGAGTAAATAAAGAGGGACTAAAAGGCAACTGAAAATCTGAAACATTTCCAAAACTCTGCCTATAAAAGGCAGTGTATATTGCCTTGATTCACAAGTGTGGAGCCCCAAAATTACCCCCAAAAATCTTCTCTGCAGATCTGAACCTAA
The DNA here is from genome assembly GCF_001879085.1 of Nicotiana attenuata. Classification (NCBI taxonomy): domain Eukaryota; kingdom Viridiplantae; phylum Streptophyta; class Magnoliopsida; order Solanales; family Solanaceae; genus Nicotiana; species Nicotiana attenuata. The sequence continues at coordinate 226,932 of NW_017671722.1, read as the reverse complement.
ATAAAAAAAAAAACAAATCCAGTAGATAGGTCCAAAAATATACTGTTTTATTCAATCTCCTAGTTAATCTCTAGTTTTATTAGCTGATTTGCATCTCCTAGCTTCCTTCCTGGTAACTTGCAGTTTCAGAGGAGTCTTGTGGTTGATTTCGAGTGAGTTTGGGTTTAAATAAGCTGGTTTTTGGTTGAGTGTTGGTCTGTGAAAGTTCAGAAGATAATTGGGTGCATTTTCGAGACAATTTAGTGTTGGTCAAGTTGTTTGGATTGTTTTCCTGCTTGCTTTGGTGTTCATTTGTTTATTGAGTTCACTTGAGATCGCTTCTGGGTTAAATTAGTTGTGCCTGTTTGTTTGCTGCTGCTGACCTTACTTTTCTCACTGTATCGCAATTTCCAGGTATATTCTCATGCTCCAGTGATGCTGAAGATCGTATGCATCTGTAGAACACTATGTTGAAGTTTAAATGATGGAATTAATGCATGTTTACATCTGGACGTGTTGTTTTATTGCGTAGTTAGAAATTTGGTTTGATCAATTCATTTGAACCATATCTCAGCTGTAATAATGAGACTATGGACTGTAATTGGACTATTTTAGCTTGTGGACTGTTAACTGATTTAACATTAGCTGGTTTGTCTTTCTTATGAACACATGAATGCTGTAATTAGTAATGTTAGATTGATCTAGTTTAAAATGGTTTAGTTCGTCAATTCACTGTTATTATATAAGGGAGTTAGATCATTTTGGTTTGGTTTGAATCGTTTTTTTTTTCTGAACATGGGTTGCTATCTCTACTAAAATTGGCTCAACCGATAGGCTAGACTTCAAAACAACGACTGGGCTGCCAGACGCGTATCTGGGCTCAATCTGGCCCAATTTGCATGCATCTTTGCTATAATGGCACCGGACCCATGGCTGGTCGCTCGATTTCGCAAATTAAAGGCTGGCATACATTTGGGCCTGCAGTCCATCCATTTGCGTCCTTAAGTATCGAACTGCTCTGGGCTAATAGACTGAAAAATCACAAAATTAAAGGGTCAAGCCTCTTTGAATGTTGTTAATGACAATTGATTGGTTAATTGATTAGGACTATTTCTTTTCTTGTTAGAGACAAATAAATAAATAATAAAAATGAGACGAGCCTCGCCGAGCCAAATACAGACAGCGGGGCCCTCAATAAATGCTATAAAATACTTAGAATTCGGGTGAACCGTTTAGCGAATTTCACGGTTTTCCCCAAAAATAATAAAAGCGTAGTTGCTTTAGGCGCGTATTTTAATAATATTACCTTCCTTAATGCGGGTGCACATTTATGTGACCCAAATCCAAATCTCAACGAAGTTGAAATGTGTTGACAATCATGGGTGCACTGGCGCGACGTGGTTCGAGACGCCTTTTCACGACGTTGCAAGTCTTATTAAAAATAACAATAAAAGCGGTTTACTAACAAAAGGCACATAAGTTAGAACTTGTTTAAAAATCAGATAAGAGCAAATACAACAGTTGAGCGACCGTGCTAGAACCACGGAACCCGGGAGTGCCTAATACCTTCTCCCGGATTAACAGAATTCCTTACTCGGAGTTCTGGTTCGCGGACTGTTAACATAGTCATAATTTCCTCGGATCGGGATTCAACCGGTGACTTGGGACACCATTAATCTCCCAAGTGGCGACTCTGAATATTAATAATAAATCCCATTCCGACTGTCCTTTAATTGGAAAAACTCCTTTACGCCCTCACCGGTGTAGGTAAAAAGGAGGTGTGACACTAAGAACTTCAAATTCCATCAAAATGCACTTTCGATCAAAAACCTAACCAAAACACGTCCGAATGACCTGAAATTTTGCACACACATCCCAAATGATATGACGGAGCTACTGCAACTCTCGGAATTCCAATCCGACCCTCGGATCAAAAACTCACTATCGGACCGGAAACTTCAAAAATTCAACCTTCGGCATTTCAAGCCTAAAACAGCTACGGACTTCCAAAATACATTCCGAACATGCTCCCAACCCCGAAATCACCTAACGGAGCTAACGGGACCATCTGATTTCCATTCCGAGGTCGTCTTCACACTATTCCGACTATGGACCACTTTTTCACACTTAAGCTCTCATTTAGGGACTAAGTGTCCTAAAACTCTCCGAAACTCAACACCAAACGTCCCGGCAAACCAAAATAGTAGAAATGAACTTAGGGGAAGCAGTTAATGGGGGATCGGGGCGTAAATTCTTAAGACGACCGGCCGGGTCGTCACATCCTCCTACACTTACGCATTCGTTCGTCCTCGAACGAGCATAGAGAACATACCTGAAGTAGTGAAAAGATGAGGGTACTGGCTGCGCATATCCCGCTCGGTCTCCCAAGTCGCCTCCTCGGCCGGCTGACCCCGCCACTGAACCTTCACTGAAGCAAAAAAAAAGATGAAAAAAAAACAATGTCCAAGTAGTGCCGAAATGTTGCCGAATTTTTGAGAAAATGAAAAAAAAACAGAAGAAAAGTTCTTTTTAGTTTGCCAATGGAAAAGAAAAACAAAAAGAGTTTTATTTTCAAATTAGTTTATTTTATTTGCCACTGAAAAAGAAATATAAAAAAAAGAATCCTGCTTTCAGAAATAGTGTATTTGCCAACAAAAAAAAAAGAGTCTTGTTTTAAAAAATAGTTAGATTTATTTTGCCCGAACTACGCTGGTTTGATTCTCACCGGATGTGAGATACGTAGGCAACCCTCATCGGGTCCAACCTCCCCTTTTCAAAAATGCCAAATTTTTTTTTTTTAATTTCGTCATGAATAAGTCGGGTGCCGCCATTCTTGTTTAAACTAAGCCGAATGTCCCCAAAAGGGCGCCGGAAGGCTGTTTTCGCAAGAACAGCCACCCTGAGTCAGTTCAACGGTTAACAGACACAGCCTTAAAATCTTCTCCCCGAAGTGCTGAAAGGCTGTAACTGCAAAACTGGCCATTTGTTTTAAAATTGGAAATTTGAACAAAAATAGTGTCATTTTTTTTTTCCTTTTAGGTCAAAATAAGTGATTAAATCACCTTAATAAATGTGCAGGATGAGCACGATTCAAAATAAGGGGAACTTGCATATAGGCCCGCGGCGAGACCGAATGATGTCCCGCGGGCGCCAGGAGCTTTAATGTATTCATGATTGTCTTCTGAGTCTGTATTTCCTTTTCTATTGGAGTCCGTTAAAAGACAGTCAGTTGACTGAGTCTGTATTTTGTTTGAATTAGAATAGAGATGATGGAGTTTGTAGTTCTTAGAGTCTGTTAGTTGTTTTGAGTCTTTGTAATAGGCAAATTTGCTATCAATAAAATTGAAATTGCCAAAATATCATGCTCCTACTTTGCATTTATTTTGTATGAACTACGCTTGGTCTGATTCACGCAGGGTCGTGATACGTAGGCAATCTCCATAGAATTCGACCATTTCTAAATAATAAAAGGGAAAACTAGAAAGGAATGATACAAACAGGGGGAAAAACCAAATGAAAGAGAACCAAAAGAGGGAGAGCAAAACAAAGTGAAAAGATAAGAGTGGGAACTAAAAGAAATGAAAGCCGGGATGACGCATGTGAATGAATAGAGGCATAATAGAAATGTTTGACTGCTTAGGTGCATCCACCCATCAATGTGCGGTTATCTATTTGTTAATGCCCTAACCGCTAACCAAGTTGTTGTTGATGAGTCCAGATAGGTGTTTAAGCTGACTGGCATTCTGGCAACCCATCCTTACAACACCCGCTCCAAAGACAAGTCAAACATGACCAATCAGGATTTAGAAGCAAGCATTGTCGACCCATCCAGAGAGGAGGAGGCAGTGGACGTTAACACAATGAGAGAGGAGATGTATAAACTAAAGCAACAAATGGCCGAGATGTACCAGGCCTGGTCGAAGGGACATCCACCACCAGTCTATCCTGCCAACCCCAATTACCTCCCACCACCAGCTCAACCCCAAGATCCTCCCACAGTGAACTCATCTCCCGCTTTCCCTACTTACCAGCAGTACTACGGAACCACCTCTCAGACACCACCACCACCACCACCCAAACAAATTCCATGTCCTCCACCACCAATTGCTCCAGTATTTGTGGCGCCTCCACCTGCCACGTTGCAGAGATCTTCCAGTGAGCCATTGTTTCCAACTCACGACAACCAGTACTACCCTCCCGAGCCTACCTTTAAAGCTCCTGAGCCATATTCCTACACTCCTCGCTTTGAGCTCCCGGTGGAAACTGATAGGCCGCTTAAGGACCCGGAACAGGAAGAGATGTTTCGAAAAGTAAAAAGCCTGGAGCAATCCTTCAGGAACATGCAAGGATTGGGTGGCCAAGTCAGTGTGGCCTACAAAGATTTGTGCTTGTTTCCCGATGTCCAGCTGCCAGCAGGGTTCAAGTTACTAAAGTTTGATTTGTATGATGTCCATGGTGATCCGGTGGCCCACCTAAGGGGATTCTGCAGCAAGATGAGGGGAGCTGGGGGAAAAGATGAGCTATTAATGGCTTACTTTAGTCAAAGCTTAAGTGGAGCAGCGTTAGAGTGGTACACACGACAAGATCATGCTCGGTGGTACACCTGGGACGACCTGGCTCAGGCATTTGCATGTCATTTTCAATACAATCTCGAAATTGTCCCGGACCGTCTGTCACTGACCAAAATCGAGAAGAAGCTCGGAGAAAGCTTTATAGAGTACGGTTTCCGTTGGAGAGAATAGGCAGCAAGAGTTGATCCTCCGATGAAAGAGAATGAGATGGTTGATTATTTCCTTCAGGCTTTGGAGCCAACCTACTATGGTCATCTGGTGTCCGCAGTGGGGAAAACTTTCAATGAGGTCGTGAAGATGGGAAGTATGGTGGAAGAGGGTCTCAAGTCTAACAAGATTATGAGCTATTCAGCACTCAAAGCAACTACGCTGGCTATTCAAAGCGGCACCGGAGGAGTATTGGGAAAGAAGAAGAAAGAAGAAGTGGCGGTAGTGGAATCAAGGGTCTGGTCCAGGAGTCTGTCACCATATTATCACCAACCTCGCTCTCACCCCCAAGCTTACACACATACTCCATATGGCCCACCACAGCATTACTACCCACCTCCTACTCCCCATTTCTCCGTCCATCATGCCCAGACATACCCCCAACCTCCTACCCATGCGCAATGGCGCGCACCCACTCCCCAAAATACTTACCCATCTCAAAACGCTTACCCACCCCCAAGAACCAACAGAAATGCCGCTGGAATCGGTTTCCAACCCAATCCCACATTTAAGAATGATAGGTCGCAAAAGAAGAAGACCTTCACTCCCTTGGGTGAATCTTATACTAGCTTGTACCACAGATTAAGGCAGTTGGGCATGTTGAACCCGATCGAACCCAAATTGCCAAACCCTCCCCCAAGGAACCTGGACCATTCAGTAAACTGTGAGTATTGCTCAGGAGCGCCTGGACATGACACGGAGAAATGTTGGCATCTGAAAACTGCCATTCAGGAACTTTTGATACGCGGAGAATTGAGGTGCAGGCTCTGGAGACTCCCAATATCACGCAGAATCTGCTACCAATTCATCATGAGGCTCACATGATCAAGTTAATGCAGAAGGGAGAATATAAGAAGCCGTCACAAACTGTGATGATGATTAAGGCAAGTGAAAATAAAGCAAATGAGAAATGGGTTGATGGGAAAGCCTTGGTCGCAATGGACCGGACAGTCAGTGAACCAGTGATGATAATAGAACCAGAGCCTGTTAAGGTGACAATACCAGGAGCAATGGTTAAACCTGTGTTGGTTGTAAAAGGCGCTCGAACAGAACCAGTTATCATTAAACCAGTGACCCAGTTGCCTGTGGTTAGTGAGAAAGCTGTCACGTGGAATTATGACAGAGTGACTGTGATGTACCAAGGAAAGGAAATTAAAGAAGAAGTGTGCGAAACTCATGGGTTGACTAGATCAGGGAGGTGCTTCGCCCCTGAGGAATTGAGAAAGGTTAAAGCAGCTAAAGACAATCTGGCACCAATAAAGAGGGCTGTTACTGAAGAAGAAGCTGAAGAGTTCCTGAAGAAGATGAAGGCTCAGGACTATTCGATTGTGGAACAATTGAGAAAAACCCCGGCACAGATCTCATTATTATCCTTATTGATCTATTCGGATGAACACCGTCGGGCGTTAATGAAGATTCTAAACGAAGCTCATGTGCCAGATAAAATCACTGTGAGTCATCTTGAGAAGATTGCAAACAAAATTTTTGAGGTGAACAGGGTAACATATTCTGATGATGAGTTGCCATTGGAAGGAACTGAACATAATAGAGCTCTTTAGCTCACAGTGAAGTGTGAAGATTCAGTGGTAACTCGGGTGCTAATTGATAATGGGTCTAGTGCAAACATTTGCCCTCTTTCCACTCTAGAAAAGTTGAAAGTTGACAGGGAAAGAATTCATACAAATAGCATCTGTGTACGGGGATTTGACGGCGGAGGGAAAGACACAGTGGGAGATATTGTGTTGGAGCTAACGATAGGACCTGTGGAATTCACTATGGAGTTTCAAGTGCTCGATGTCAGCGTTTCCTACAATCTTTTATTGGGACGGCCCTGGATTCATGCCGCCAAGGCGGTACCGTCTACTTTGCATCAAATGGTTAAATTTGAATGGGATCGGCAGGAGATCGTGGTCCATGGAGAGGACAATTCTTGTAATGCTATTACATCCTTCGAGGAAGTTGAAAATGACAAAGGTCCGTGGGTCTACCAAGTCATGGACACAGTGCCAGTTGATAAAATCCCGGAAGGGGAGTGTGTTCCTATGCCCAAAATAGCTGCCGCATCTGTTATGGTAGCCTCAGAGATGATAAGGAATGGATTCTTGCCCGGAAAAGGATTGGGTGCTTCATTGCAAGGAATCATACAGCCAGTGTCTCTTCCCGGAAATCTGGACACTTTCGGGCTAGGTTTCAAACCCACTACTGCTGACATAAGGAGAGCCAAAAAGATGAAAAAGAGAGTGTGGACCCTCCCAAAACCTATTCCTCGCCTTTCCCGTTCCTCGTCCGGCCTGGTACTAACACGCCCAGCAACAGCACTACCAAATTCTATGATGATAAAACCTGACAAAGAACTGATCGAAAGTTTGAACGGGTGTTCGATGAAGTGAATATGGTGGAACCAGGCGAAGGTCTGAGTAAAGTTGATGTGCAGTTCGTGGGGTCTCAGGCCAAGCTCAATAACTGGGAAGCTACTCCTCTTCCAACTCGGAAGGAGTCGTGGTAGTTAGCTTTGGATTTTCCTTTGAGTATTAGATCTGGATTATTTCCAGGGTTGTAATTCAGATTTCTATGTTCCGTCCATTTGGATGAGTTAAACTTTGTCGTTTTACAATTTTAATGAAATGCAATTTCCTTCTCTCTTCACTCCTGATAGCCTTTATTTTGTTTTCTTTTCTCTCTTGTACAGTCCCTTTTATGCTGGTTTCAATGATGTGTCATGCATGAGGAGTCTCCGGCCTAGCCTTGATATTCCATATGAAATAGTAATACAAGAAATTGAGTGTGATGGCGAGGGGGAATACGATGACGAGGAAGCTTTGGAAGAAATCAGTAAAGAGTTATATCAATTTGAGCAAAAACCCAAACCTAACTTGAATGACACAGAGGCAATCAATCTAGGGGATCAGGAAAATGTTCAAGAAACAAAAATAAGTGTCCATTTGGAAGCCCCGCT
>NW_017671722.1:210442-218600 GCF_001879085.1 Nicotiana attenuata | reverse complement strand
AAGCAGGCAAAAGAATTCAAAGTCGAAAGAGAACAGTGTTACATGGCATTGGCACAGTTAGAAATGGACTTGCAGCAACTCCGGGAACAAAGCCAAGCGGATGAGCGAACTTTGGAGGCCAGGGCCCAACAGATAGGGCGGTTGCTTCAAGAGAAAGGAAGAATCCGAGAGAGAATCTTAACCATTGCTCATTCCATTACTAGGAAATGTCAAATGTGCGAGAACATGACCCGTACCACCTTCCTGGCATCAGTGATGATATTTGTAAAACAGACAATGAACGACCTGGACAGACTTCAAAGGGAACTTGCATATAGGCCCGTGGCAAGACCGAATGATGTCCCGCGGGCACCAGGAGCTTTAATGTATTCGTAATTGTCTTTGCGTTTGCACTCTTTCTTCTACTAAGAAACTTTGTTTTTCCGAGTCTGTATTTCTTTTGGAGTTAGGTCATTTCGGTTTGTAGTTCTTTTACCATAGTCAGTGGATTGAGTCTGTATTTTTGTTTGAATTAGAATAGGGATGATGGAGTTTGTAGTTCTTAGAGTCTGTTAGTTGTTTTGAGTCTTTGTAATAGACAAGTTTGCTATCAATAAAATTGAAATTGCCAAAATATCATGCTTCTACTTTGCATTTATTTTTTACGAACTACGCTTGGTCTGATTCACGCGGGGTCGTGATATGTAGGCAATCTCCATAGGATTCGACCGTTTCTAAATAAATAAAAGGGAAAACCAGAAAAGAATGGTACAAACAGGGGAAAAACCAAAAGAAAGAAACCCAACAAAGGGAGAGCAAAACAAAGTGAAAAGATAAGAGTGGGAACTAATTGGCAAGAAAAGAAATGAAAGCCGGAATGACGCATGTGAATGAATAGAGGCATAATAGAAACGTTTGACTGCTTAGGTGCATCCACCCATCAATGTGCGGTCATCTGCTTGTTAACGCCCTAACCGCTAACCAAGTTGTTGTTGATGAGTCCAGATAGGTGTTTAAGCTGGCTGGCATTCTGGCAACCCATCCTTACAACATCCGTTCCAAGGACAAGTCAAACATGACCAATCAAGATTTGGAAGCGAGCATTGTTGACCCATCCAGAGAGGAGGAGGCAGTGGACGTTAACACAATGAGAGAAGAGATGTACAAACTAAAGCAACAAATGGCCGAAATGTACCAGGCCTGGTCGAAGGGACATCCACCACCCGTCTATCCTGCCAACCCCAATTACCTCCCACCACCATCTCAACCCCAAGATCCTCCCACAATGAACTCATCTCCCGCTTTCCCTGCTTACCAGCATTATTACGGAACTACCTCTCAGACACCACCACCACCACCCAAACAAATTCCATGTCCTCCACCACCAATCGCTCCAGTATTTGTGGCACCTCCACCTGCCACATTGCAAAGATCTTCCAGTGAGACATTGTTTCAAACTCACGACAGCCAGTACTACCCTCCCGAGCCTACCTTCAAAGCACCTGAACCGTATTCCTACACTCCTCGCTTTGAGCTCCCGGTGGAAACTGATAAGCCGCTTAAGGACCCGGAACAGGAAGAGATGTTTCGAAAAGTAAAAAGCCTGGAGCAATCCTTCAGGAACATGCAAGGACTGGGTGGCCAAGTCAGTGTGGCCTACAAAGATTTGTGCTTGTTTCCCGATGTCCAGCTGCCAGCGGGGTTCAAATTGCCAAAGTTTGACTTGTATGATGGCCATGGTGATCCAGTGGCCCACCTGAGGGGATTCTGCAGCAAGATGAGGGGAGCTGGAGGAAAAGATGAGCTGTTAATGGCTTACTTTAGTCAAAGCTTAAGCGGAGCAGCGTTAGAATGGTATACACGACAAGATCATGCGCGGTGGTACACATGGGATGACCTGGCTCAAGCATTTGCATGTCATTTTCAGTACAACCTCGAAATTGTCCCGGACCGTCTGTCATTGACTAAAATCGAGAAGAAGCCCGGAGAAAGCTTTAGAGAATACGGTTTCCGTTGGAGAGTTGATCCTCCGATGAAAGAGAATGAGATGGTTGATTATTTCCTTCAGGCTTTGGAACCAACCTACTATGGTCATCTAGTGTCTGCGGTGGGGAAAACTTTCAATGAGGTCGTAAAGATGGGAAGCATGGTGGAAGAGGGTCTCAAGTCTAACAAAATTATGAGCTATTCAGCACTCAAAGCAACTACGCAGGCTATTCAAAGCGGTACCGGAGGAGTGTTGGGAAAGAAAAAGAAAGAGGAAGTAGCAGTAGTGGAATCAAAGGTTTGGTCCAGAAGTCCGTCACCATATTATCACCAACCTCGCCCTCACCACCAAGTTTACCCACACACTCCATATGGCCCACCACAGCATTACTACCCACCTCCTGCTCCCCATTTCTCCGTCCATCATGCCCAGACATACTCTCAACCCCCTACCCATGCACAATGGCGCGCACCTGCTCCCCAAAATACTTATCCATCTCAAAACACCTACCCACCCCCAAGAACCAACAAAAATGCCGCTGGAACCAGTTACCGACCCAACCCTGCATTTAAAAATGATAGGTTGCAAAAGAAGAAGACTTTTACTCCTTTGGGTGAATCTTATACCAGCTTGTACCACAGATTAAGGCAGTTAGGCATGTTGAACCCGATTGAACCCAAATTACCAAACCCTCCCCCAAGGAACCTGGACCATTCAGTAAGCTGTGAGTACTGCTCTGGAGCGCCTGGACATGACACGGAGAAATGTTGGCATCTGAAAACTGCCATTCAGGAACTTATTGATACACGGAGAATTGAAGTGCAGGCTCCGGAGACTCCCAATATCACGCAGAATCCGTTACCAATTCATCATGAAGCTCACATGATCGAGTTAGTGCAAAAGGGAGAATGCAAGAAGCCGTCACAGACTGTGATGATGATTAAGGCAAGTGAAACTAAAGTGAATGAGAAATTGGTTGATGAGAAAGCCCTGGTCGCAGTGGGCCAGACAGTCAGAAAACCGGTGGTGATAACAGAACCAGAGCCTGTTAAAGTGACAATCCCAGGAGCAGTCATTAAGCCTGTGTTGGTTGTAAAAGGCGCTCGAACAGAGCCAGTTATCATTAAACCAGTGACCCAGTTACCTGTGGTTAGTGAGAAAGCGGTCCCGTGGAACTATGACAGAGTGACTGTGATATACCAAGGAAAGGAAGTTAAAGAAGAAGTGTGTGAAACTCATGGGTTGACTAGATCAGGGAGGTGCTTTGCCCCTGAAGAATTGAGAAGGGTTAAAGCAGCTAAAGACAATCTGGCACCGACAAAGAGGGCTGTTACTGAAGAAGAAGCTGAAGAATTCCTGAAAAAGATGAAGGCTCAGGACTATTCGATTGTGGAACAATTGAGAAAAACCCCGGCACAGATCTCATTATTGTCCTTACTGATCCATTCGGATGAACACCGCCGGGCGTTGATGAAGATTCTAAACGAAGCTCATGTGCCAGATAAAATCACTGTGAATCATCTTGAGAAGATTGCAAACAAAATTTTTGAGGTGAACAGGGTAACATTTTCTGATGATGAGTTGCCATTGGAAGGAACTGAACACAATAGAGCTCTTTATCTCACAGTGAAGTGTGAAGATTCTGTGGTAACTCGGGTGCTAATTGATAATGGGTCTAGTGCAAACATTTGCCCTCTTTCCACCCTAGAAAAGTTGAAAGTTGACGGGGAAAGAATTCATAAAAATAGTATCTGTGTAAGGGGATTTGACGGCGGAGGGAAAGACACAGTGGGAGATATTGTATTGGAGCTAACAATAGGACCCGTGGAGTTCACTATGGAGTTTCAAGTGCTTGATGTCAGCGTTTCCTACAATCTTTTATTGGGACGGCCCTGGATTCACGCTGCAAAGGCGGTACCATCTACTTTGCATCAAATGGTTAAATTTGAATGGGATCGGCAAGAGATCGTGGTCCATGGAGAGGACAATTCTTGTAATGCTATTACATCCTTCGAGGAAGCTGAAAGTGACAAAGGTCCGTGGGTGTACCAAGTCATGGACGCAGTGTCAGTTGATAAAATCTCGGAAGGGGAGTGTGTTCCTATGCCCAAGATAGCTGCCGCGTCTGTTATGGTAGCTTCAGAGATGATAAGGAATGGATTCTTGCCTGGAAAGGGGTTGGGCGCTTCACTGCAGGGAATCATACAGCCAGTATCTCTTCCCGGAAATCTGGACACTTTCGGGTTAGGCTTCCAACCCACTGCTGCTGACATAAGGAGAGCCAAAAAGATGAAAAAGAGAGTGTGGACCCTACCAAAACCCATTCCTCGCCTTTCCCGTTCCTTCGTCCGGCCTGGTACTAAACAACGCCCAACAACAGCACTACCAAATTCTATGGTGATAGAACCTGACAAAGAGTTGATCGAAAAGTTTTAAAGGGTGTTCGATGAAGTGAATATGGTAGAGCCAGGTGAAGGTCCTAGTAAAGTCGATGTGCAGTTCGTGGGGTCTCAGGCCAAGCTCAATAACTGGGAGGCTACTCCTCTTCCAACTCGGAAGGAGTCGTGGTAGTTAGCTTTGGATTTTCCTTTGAGTATTAGTTCCAGGGTTGTAATTCAGATTTCTATGTTCCGTCCAGTTGGATGAGTCAAACTTTGTTCTTTTACAATTTTAATGAAATGCAATTTCCTTCTCTCTTCACTCCTGATAACCTTTAATTTCTTTTCTCTCTTGTACAGTCCCTTTTATGCTGGTTTCAATGATGTGTCATGCATGAGGAGTTTCCGGCCTAGTCGTGAGGTTCCATATGAAATAGTAATACAAGAAATTGAGTGTGACGGCGAGGGTGAATACGATGACGAGGAAGCTTTGGAAGAAATCAGTAAAGAGTTATACCAATTTGAGCAAAAACCCAAACCTAACTTGAATGACACAGAGGCAATCAATCTAGGGGATCGGGAAAATGTTCGAGAAACAAAAATAAGTGGCCATTTGGAAGCCCCGCTCAGATAGGAGATAATTAAATTGTTGTGTGAGTACAAAGATGTGTTTGCATGGTCATATGATGATATGCCGGGTCTAAGCACCGATCTGGTAGTCCACAAATTGCCCATTCATCCGGAATGCCCTCCTGTCAAGCAGAAGTTGAGGAAATTCAAAACAGATATCAGTGTGAAAATTAAGGAAGAGGTTACTAAGCAATTTGAGGCGAAGGTTATATGGGTCACTCGGTATCCTACCTGGTTAGCTAATGTGGTGCCAGTGCCAAAAAAAGATGGGAAGACCAGAGTATGTGTTGATTACCGTGATCTCAATAAGGCGAGCCCGAAGGACAACTTCCCACTCCCAAACATCCATATATTGATTAACAACTGTGCTAAACATGAGATTGGTTCCTTCGTGGATTGTTATGCGGGCTATCACCAGATTTTGATGGATGAGGAGGATGCGGAAAAGACGGCCTTCATCACGCCGTGGGGAACATATTGTTACAGGGTCATGCCATTTGGTTTGAAGAACGCAGGGGCAACGTATATGAGGGCAATGACTACCATGTTTCATGACATGATACATCAGGAAATCGAGGTCTATGTGGACGACGTGATCATAAAGTCGAGGAAACAAGGTGACCATGTTCGGGATTTGAGGAAATTCTTCCAGAGGCTCCGCAGGTACAACCTCAAGCTTAATCGGCCAAAGTGTGCGTTTGGAGTCCCGTCGGGGAAGTTGTTGGGATTTGTGGTGAGTCGGCGTGGTATTGAATTAGACCCGTCTAAGATTAAAGCCATCCAGGAGCTACCGCCACCAAGGAACAAGAAGGATGTGATGAGTTTGCTTGGCAGGTTGAATTACATTAGCAGGTTCATTGCCCAGCTTACAACTACTTGTGAGCCCATTTTCAAGCTGCTAAAGAAAGATGCTGCGGTCAGATGGACAGACGAATGTCAAGCAGCATTTGACAAGATTAAAAAGTATTTGGCTAGTCCACCTGTGTTGGTCCCGCCAGAGCCAGGAAGGCCTTTGATCCTTTACTTGACTGTGTTGGACAATTCTTTTGGTTGTGTACTGGGGCAACATGACATCACAGGAAGGAAAGAGCAGGCAATTTACTACCTCAGCAAGAAGTTCACATCATATGAGGTAAAATACACTCAACTCGAGAGGACGTGTTGTGCTTTAACCTGGGTAGCGCAAAAGTTGAAACATTACTTGTCAGCATATACTACCTATCTCATCTCTCGGTTGGACCCATTAAAGTATATATTTCAAAATCCCATGCCCACAGGGAGGCTAGCGAAATGGCAAATCTTGCTCACGGAATTTGATATTGTCTACGTGACTCGGACTGCAATGAAAGCACAGGCGTTGGCTGATCATCTAGCTGAGAATCCCGTTGATGATGAATATGAGCCTTTGAATACATACTTCCCGGACGAGGAGATAATGCATGTTGAAGAATTAGGACAGGTCGAGAAGCCGGGATGGAAACTTTTCTTTGGTGGAGCTGCCAATGCCAAGGGTGTCGGAATAGGAGCAGTACTGATTTCCGAGACAGGGCAACACTACCCTGTCACTGCTCAACTTCGTTTCTATTGCACCAATAACATGGCTGAGTACGAAGCGTGTATCCTGGGATTGAGATTGGCTATAGACATGGGTGTCCAGGAAATCTTGGATGGGTGACTCGGATCTTCTTGTACACCAGATTCAGGGAGAATGGGAGACACGAGATTTGAAGCTCATACCATACCGGCAGTGTTTACATGAACTTCGTCAGCGGTTTCAATCAATAGATTTCAAACACATTCCAAGGATGCACAATGAGGTTGCCGACGCTTTGGCCACTTTGGCGTCGATGTTGCATCACCCGGACAAGGCTTACGTGGATCCGTTACAGATTCAGGTTCGAGATCAGCATGCCTATTGTAATGTGGTGGAGGAAGAGTTTGATGGTGAGCCATGGTTCCATGATATAAAAGAATACCTCCGGATGGGAGTATACCCAACACAAGCTACAGGGGATCAAAAGAGAGCAATTCGACGCTTGGCAAGCGGATTTTTCTTCAGTGGAGGAGTGTTGTACAAGAGAACTCCAGATCTTGGGTTATTGAGATGCATAGATGCCAAACAGGCTACAGTTATCATGTCTGAGGTACATGCGGGAGTTTGCGGACCTCATATGAGTGGATATATACTGGCAAAAAAGATCCTTCGAGCAGGCTACTATTGGCTTACTATGGAACGGGATTGCATCAGCTTCGTGCGCAAATGTCATCAATGTCAGATACACGGAGATTTGATCCATTCTCCACCGTCTGAATTGCATGCAATGTCAGCACCATGGCCGTTTGTTGCCTGGGGAATGGATGTTATCGGTCCGATTGAGCCAGCAGCCTCAAACGGGCATAGATTCATCTTGGTAGCTATTGATTATTTCATTAAATGGGTGGGGGCAAAAACCTTCAAATCCGTGACTAAGAAGGCAGTTGTCGATTTCGTACATTCAAATATCATATGCCAGTTCGGGATCCCGAAGGTAATCATCACAGATAATGGTGCCAATCTCAATAGTCATTTGATGGCCGAGACATGTCAGCGGTTTAAGATCATGCACCGCAATTCCACTCCATATCGTCCTAAGGCAAATGGGGCAGTCGAGGCAGCTAACAAGAATATCAAGAAAATACTTCGGAAAATGGTAGAAGGGTCAAGGCAATGGCATGAAAAGTTACCTTTTGCCTTGTTAGGCTATCGCACTACTGTCCGCACTTCAGTAGGAGCGACTCCTTACTCATTGGTGTATGGAACCGAAGCAGTAATACCCGCAGAGGTTGAAATCCCGTCCCTCCGAATCATCGCAGAGGCAGAGATTGATGATGATGAATGGGTTAAAGCCCGCTTGGAACAACTAAGTTTGATTGATGAGAAGCGACTGGCAGCAGTGTGTCATGGTCAATTGTATCAACGAAGAATGGCAAGAGCATATAACAAGAAAGTGCGTCCGCGGAAGTTCGAAGTAGGACAGTTGGTGCTCAGGCGTATCCTACCTCATTGGGCTGAGGCAAAAGGAAAGTTCGCCCCAAACTGGCAAGGGCCATTTGTTGTAACCAGAGTTTTGTCCAATGGCGCTCTATATCTAACGGACGTGGAAGGAAAATGTGTAGAAATGGACATCAATTCTGATGCAGTCAA
>NW_017671722.1:197112-207907 GCF_001879085.1 Nicotiana attenuata | reverse complement strand
CGCGATGCGCCCGGCCACCAAACTGGGGCAGAAAATTCTTTTCTTTTATTGTTGGTCTATCTTTGAAATCAGGAGCCCGCCTGGAGAACAGAGGCATTTATTTTCAAGTTTTTAGCAATCAGGAGCCCCGCCTGGAGAATAGAGGCATTTATTTTCAAGTTCTTAGCAATCAGGAGCCCCGCCTGGAGAACAGAGGCATTTATCCCAAGTTTTGGCAATCAGAAGCCCGCCCGGAGAACAGAAGCATTTATCCCAAGTTTTGGCAATCAGAAGCCCGCCCGGAGAACAAAGCAATATTTCAGATTTTTAGCAGTCAGGAGCCCACCTGGAGAACAAGGGAATATTTTTTTTTAAGCATCTGCAGTCAGGAGCCCACATGGAAAATGGACACATGTTTCAAGTAATCAAGCATCATTCGGAGGAATGGCAGCAATATCGCCGATCTCCATGCAAAACAACAACAGGAATACCATCGGAAGATTACAAGATACAAGTTCAAGGCAACACAAGAACAAGTTAGAAGACATAGATAGGACCCTTTTGTAATTCGTAGATCATAGCTTAGGTTAGCTTCTTTTTATTTTTACTCGGTGTAATAAGGAGGTCAGCGAGCAGTAGCAGCAGCAACAACAATGAAATCACAGCTGGTAGTCCCAGCTACCAAACCCTCCAGAACTACACTGACCTGATTCCTTTACAGCCAAGGATATGTAGGCAACCTTTGAAGCAGGGTTCGGTCAGACGGTTTTCAAAATGCTTCGCACGGAGTATTCAAACGGGCAAAAATCGCTCGTAATTGCTCACTTATCTTTGCACGGAAACTCTTCGTGTTTCCGAGCAAAGAGGGGCAACTGTGAGCACGTGATTTTTGCCCTATATATGAATTATTCCCAAAATTCAAACAAAATAATTTCTCTTTCATTATTTTACACTTTTGTGAATTTTGTGTTATTTTTTGTCAATTGTTTGCATTTTATTTGTGCATTTTTATTTCATATTAAAAATATATAAAAAAATAATATGCCTGACATTTGCATTTAGGATCTAATTTCATATTTAAGGATGACTTAGTGGTCAAGTTGTTTCTTTTAAGGAAAATAACCAAAAATAGTCCATTTTTTGCATTTTTAATTGATAGTTGTTGAATTGGTCTTGAGTTTACTTTAAATAGGAATTAATTAGCTAAATTTTGGAAATAAATTAGGTCTCATTTTAATCTTTGCATTTTTATAAAATCAGAAAAAATATATACAAAATGAATTTCAAAAAATAAACAAAGGAAATAAAAATGAAAACAAAAGCATTTAAATGAGGGTGCTTTAATAATACTCAGTTTTGGGCCGTTTGGTCACATTTTACCCAGCCCAAAAGAATCCTAATCACCGGACCAAGCCACTGGCCCAAACGCCCTGCCCGGTCCAATTGCCCCATGCTCAAAACGACGTCGTTTAATCACGACCGTCCATCTCCCCAAATCCAGTGGCCACGATTGATTCTCAAAATTAAATATAACTGTCCGAAATTATACAAAAAAAACCAAAACACAATTCATCTTCCTCGTACTCCCTGTAACGCCACTGTCACCCCACCATCCACCACCGTCTTCCGCCCTAGCGCAGCCGGCCGGAAATCGCCGCTGCCGGCGGCGACGCTCCGATAACCACCAAAATTACACCCTAGAACCACTGTTCTCTCCTCTTTCCAACCCCCATCTTGGTTTGTCTCGAATCCCACCCCAAAGCGTCGAATATTAGATCGAAGATTTTTCCGGCCATGACACAACTTCTCCCAAATCGGTCCAAATTAACACCCTAGGTCCCTTTCCCCTTTCCCTATCAAAATCCCCGGTTAGTTTCTCTCGAATCTGCCTGGAATTGGTCGAATCTCAGTTTGAATATTTTCCGGCCAAGACCCAAAGTATGCCAAATGGTCCCAAATTGATACCCTAGGTTCATCTGAGTCTCCTCTACCCAACCCCCATAGCCACTTGTCTCGAATCTGCCCGGAACGTTACGAATTTTAAGTCCCAAAGTCCGGCAGAACCCTAACTCAGAAATCTTGGGGATTTTGGACCGTAATTTCCCTAATCACGTGTTTTCTTTTGAAAACACACGATTAGGGATGTTACGTGTCAAGAATCCCAGAGGATTCAAACAACAAATAGCCGGTCAGAGTTCGTCCCATGGTCAGTCGAATGCTCAAAATCAGTAAGTTTTGTTCGATTCTGTCTTTGATTATGTATGTGTTTTCATCTTGTTCTTATAATTGTTCTTAGCTTTAGCTTAATTTTGTTGGCTTGATTTAATCCTGTTCTGTTAAACCTTAGGTTTTAGTTTTAATTTTTTTCGTTTTGAATCTGTCCTGCTAAATGCTTGCTTTCAGTTTATGGTTCATCGTCATAATTCTTCATTAGTCGTCTTAGTCAATTCTGTCTAGGATTTGCTGGTTTTAATTTTTGTTCTAATGTTTGAGTTAGTCTGGTCAGTTAGTCTCGTTTAATCAGTTGTCATCATTAGTAATGCCTTAATTCAGTGTTTAGCATTAATTAGCATTGTTAGGTTTTTAGTTTAGGATGGTCTGGTTTAGCTCAGTAATTCCAAGAGGGTTCAAAGGGTAGTTTAGGCATGGAAAAGGGTAGTTTCATTAAGATTGGTAATTGTTGAAGTAAAGTAAGGGTAGAATAGGAATTGTAATGGGTATAGAACCTTCTAGGATGGACTATAGTATANGTTTTTTGTTGAAAACACACGATTAGGGATGTTACGTGTCAAAAATCCCGGAGGATTCAAACAACAATAGTTGGTCAGAGCTCGCCCCATAGTCAGTCGAATGCTCAAAATTAGTAAGTTTTGTTCAATTCTGTTTTGATTCTGTTCAGCATGCTCCTGTTTAAATCTGTTTGGATAATCTTTAATTCTTTAGGGCATTTTTGATTTCAATTTTTTCTTCAGTATTTGATTCGTTACTGTTATTATTGGTTAGTGATAATTAATTAGTTTAGTCTAGTTTAATTCAGTAATTGCGTTAGTAATTCCTTGTTCAGGATCTAGCTTAAGTTTTGTTCTTCATGTCAATATTGTTCCCAGTAGTCATATACGTTTAAGTGGTCTGCTTTTAGGTTCAGTTAGTCGACTCCTAATTGTTTACTGCAATTTGATTTTAATTGTTCCAACCTCTTGATTAGCTAATTTGTCTAGTTTGATTAGCCCTAGAAATAGATTGTCTGGTTATAGTTAATGGACTAATTTAACTTGGTCAGTAATTTCAGGGGATTCAAAGGGTAGTTTAGGCATGGAAAAGGGTAGTTTCATTAAGATTGGTAATTGTTGAAGTAAAGTAAGGGTAGGATAGGAATTGTGATGGGTATAGAACCTTCTAGGATGGACTATAGTATAGATTTCAATAGAATAGGTGTAGTTACTTGTGTAACAAGTCAGAAAATAAAGGGTAAAAATAGAATTAGAGTAGGGGACTAAGGGGTAAAAGGAAAATCTGAAATTGGACCCTAAGTTCACCTATAAATAGGCATTCATTTGCCTTGATTCACAAGTTTTGAACCTCCAAAAAGCTCTTCCCCAAAAAGTACTCCTCAGTTTTCCAGATTTGGAAGCAGAAATGCAAAAATTCGAAAGCCAAAAACAATAGAAAACTACAGGGAAATCAAAAATAGCTGTAAACTCTGCAAAAGAAAAACACTGTTCCATTGAGGTTTTTTTAGTTTGGTAATTTGAAATCCTCACTTCTCGATTCAATTTCTGATTGTTGGAACATGGAAATGGTTTGAGGTCTAGTCATTGAGGTTGAATCTGGAAGTTTGCTGGTTTGGTTGTTTGTTTGAAGTTGGTTTCTGGGCTGCACTACTTCATTTCTTGGGTTTAAAAATCATTCTGTTGGTCTGCTCTGTGATTGCTGGGGTTCTGCTGCTGCAGTTTATTGATTCCTTACCTCTCCTTGTTTTCTCTTCTAATTCCCAGGTACCAGTTCTAAATCCTTCACGATGTAAATTCTGATTTGAGGATGGAATGGAAGCACTATTATGTTTTAGCTCTGTGTTTCTTTGCCTGATGCTCATATCCCTTTACTTACTCACAGTATAGTTGTAGTTGATTTCCATTTAAGCAAACCAAACTCTCATATTGTAATTAACTATGGACTGTGGGACTTATCTATATCTTATTTGGGTTATTTTAGTTCTAGTAGGGTAGCTTAATTCTGAAATCCATGTTAGCGTGAACGTAGAAATGATTTGGAGAGTTGTTAGGTTCTATCACTTTTCATAGTGTGTCAGTCTTCACGTATCTTCAATGTTTATTATCGTGTCCCAAATGTTAGTTAAACTGTAAATTCGGAATAGTGTGGACACAGAATGGTTGCAGGATAGTATGTGTATCAACTCTGCGGCTAATAGAGGGATGAATTGACCATTATTTGAATTGTGGTCCATGTTTCAACATAGGATTCCCATAGTCTTAGCTTCACGACCACCTGATTTACAATCTGCAACTCAATTGTTCCTCCTTTGTTTTTCTTTTAGTTTTGAACACTTCACTTCTGTAATTGGCCATTTACCTGCATTTAAGAAGTAAAATTAAAAAGGGCCCTGGAGTTGGATTGCAGACTCGAGCTAGATCTGGGCATTGTTGGAAACTACTCATGTTCGAATCTGGGGTCACTTTTGGGCCAGGCTTGTTAAAAAAAAAACGAGTTTGACTTTAGCTCTGACAATTTGTGCCATTATTCAAATCTTCAATCCCATGTTTATGTGCTAGAATAAAATTGGAGGCTTAAGCTAGTTAATCTGTTTTCGGCAGTAGAAAATTCAGAAGTAGGGGTGTAGTTCAATCGCATGTTCTCATACAGTGTTGCATTGAATTGGTAATACAAATGTTTGGTTATGGAGATTGGGCCTACGGGTGGCTCAGTTTGCCTAAAGGGCATCTATTTTGGGTGCTCATGTCCTCACTAAGCAAAAGGCTTGCTTTGGGCCCGAATCCGGACTCCTCCTATGTTTAATTGATTAGGTCCATCAATTAGGGGGGGTGAGCCATAATAGATTACAAATAGTTTATGGCCCTCCCAACGTAATTAATTTTCCCCTTTTAAAAATTAGAGTAGATTGAGGTGCGCCATGCCCAAACAAAAAATAACAATTGCGCGGCCCTCACTTTGATTAATCTTTGTTTTGATCCTTAGAATCCGAGGCGAGCCATTTAGCGAACCTTCCATGGCCCTCGCAAAGATAATAACGCGTTAGTCACTTTAGGCGCGTTTTTAATAATATACTTTCCTAAACTCGGGTGCACATTTATGTGACCCAAATCCAAATCTCAATGGAGTCGGAATGTGTTGACAACCACGGGTGCACTGGTGCGACGTGGTTCGAAATGCATTTTCACGACGTTGCAATTCTTATTAAAAAGACATAAAATAAAAGCGGTTAAAATAAAAGGCACATAGGCTAGAATATGTTTTTTTTAAAATAAGATAAAAGCAAATACAATAGTTGAGCGACCGTGCTAGAACCACGAACCCGGGAATGCCTAATACCTTCTCCCGGGTTAACAGAATTCCTTACTCGGAGTTCTGGTTCGCGAACCGTTAACAGAGTCATAATTTCCTCGGATCGGGATTCAACCGGTGACTTGGGACACCATTAATCTCCCAAGTGGCGACTCTGAATATTAATAATAAATCCCGTTCCGACTGTCCTTTAAATGGAAAAACTCCCTTATACATTTATCCTTCAGGGTAGGTGTGTGAAAAAGGAGGTGTGACACTTGCTTATTTTCTTAGATCTGTGATATGTCTGGGCTTTACTTGACATTTTAAAGGTATTCCCGAAATTTCATTTTCAAAATCGTCAATTTCGATTTTAGGGTTTCTGAAAAAGTTTCTTCAAATATCTTTCTAATTCTTTCTGTTCTTTCTATATGTTTGATCATCTATGTTAGGCTCGTATGTTTTCTTTTCTACTACGCATGAGGTTGCTCTTTGTTTCTCTTTCTATTATGCAAGATTCTTCTATTTTTGTTGTTATTCCTGTATTTGCATGTTAATCCGTGTTGTTTGCTATATGTGTTTATGGTTGAGTTCTTTGATTTTGTTCACTTTACTAAACTCTTTTTGTGTTCCTGCTAAGCATATTTCACCTACTTTTGTTTAAAACTCGTATCATCTCTTTCTTCTGAACTTGTTTAAATTCTGAGTTTTCTCAAACGTGTTCCCATGACCTTGAATCAGTGTTCTTTCTATCGCGTGTGTTTGTCTCTCATCAGTCTTTGGAAAAGACTTACGAGCCTCTTTCAATGACCTGTTTTCTCACCTCTTTCTCTCACTCAATTCGAAAACCCTAGGATTTTGGGGTTTCTATGGCAAGTGGTATTAGGGTTCCACTTTGGGACCCTAGGCTTCAGACTCACTATAAGTCCACAACTGAACTTGAATCTCTTTTTGCTTGTGACTCTAAGGCTTTCAATGATAGACTTTTTTTCCTAAGTAATCTGACGATTCCTTCTGCTTGATTGGTATGCTTTATATATGAGAAATTTCTCTTTCAAAAGGTTTTTTACCAACTAATTGATTGATTCTGAAATCCTTTTAATAAGGCTAACGAATTGTCACTGATTTTTCTTCGATTGAACCCCCTTTACCTTTCTTGACTTGGTTCATTCCAATTGAACTTGTAATTTTGGTTTCATGGTTGTTTGATTGATTCCCTTGCCATATTTGGCACAAACCGTGTACTATTGATTATTTTCCTTAAATAACTTCTATGTATTTGCCCCTTTTGTGCTACTTTGAAAGGTTTTAATTAAAATTTTCTTTCCTTAACTGGCTTTTACCCGTTGGAATCAGAATCCCTTAACCAAAGGGAGACTAATTTCGATGATATTTTCTTACCTTTCTTACTTGCTTCTCTGCACTACAAAAGGGACGACCCTTCCACACTTTTTGACACACTTCAAGTTCAATACCTCAAACTTTTACTTTCAACCTACACGCTTACAATACACTTCAAGTTCAATACCTCAAACTTTTACTTTCAACCTACAAGCTTACAATACACTTCAATTTCAATACCTCAAACTTTTACTTTCAACCTACATGCTTTCAATACTACTTCGAGTTCAATACTCTCCCAACACTCTGCTTTTCTGAGATATTTTGGAACTGTTTGCTTACAAATTGGCTTTTCAAGACTACTGGTTTTTACCTGTTTTCGCTTAAACTGGTATGTCTGATTTAATTTTTTTGCCTCACATCTATGTGTTTACTTTATAGTTTCAGCATTCTTGTTCTCTTTACTGTGCATGTTCAGTGATTAAATTATGTATGTTCTTTCCTTTATCTGTTTCTATTGTGAATCGCTACCCCTATTTTCCTCTATGTGTCTGAGTTAAGGTTTTGGCCTGGCAGTATCCAAGTTACTGCTCAGGCCTGAACCTGATCCTCAAAGGATCCTAACTCCCAAGTTTTGGCTGACAGGCTGGTCAGGGGTGTGCCAGCATTCCCAATTGCTGGGCGTGACCACCAGCTTGTCATGGTTTTCCTAATTCCCCCCCCCCCCCCATGCACTTACACTTATTCTTAGACTCTTAAGTTCTGCCCCCCTCTTATGAGCCTTGCTTTGGGACCTGGAGCTCCCTCTGAACTTGGACATTCTAGGGCTGGCTATTCCACACTGCACCATAATCTTAATTCTGCAATGTAATTGGGTGTAAGCTTTGCCTGGAGTTCATAAAGCTCCTTGGAACTTTGACACACCCAAAGGATGAGAAAGGCTTTTGGAAGTTTTGATCTTGGAAGTTGGTTTATCTCATATTGTTGGACTTTGAGTCTGAATTAGGCTGCTTGGTTGTAGCTGGAACTTCTGATGTAATTTTACTTCTCTTTCTTTTGATTCATTCGGGTCTGTAATAATTTGTAATAACTATTGGGGATGGATTAGTGTAAAGGGATGGGAATGGATGTATGAAAAAGGGTAGAAAACATGTCTATAGGTTACTTATTTACTCCTGCATCCTCAACTTAGAAAACATGCCTATAGGTTACTTATTTACTTCTGCATTCTCATCTTAGAAAACATGCCTATAGGTTATTTATTTCTGCATTCTCATCTTGGAAAACATGCCTATAGGTTATTTTTTTCTGCATTCTCATCTTAGAAAACATGCCTATAGGTTACCTATAAAACTTCTGCATTCTCATCTTAGATAACTTGCCTATAGGATTTTTAATTCATGCATTCACATAGACAGCATGCCTGTAGGTCATTTATTTCTGCATCTCTGCATATAGAAATCCTGTCTCTAAGCCCCTGCATTTCTACTATAGAAATCATGATCATAGGTTTCTTTTCTGCACTTCTGCATATACCTGTCATTAGGCAAACAATCATAGGTCTAATAACAATCAACTTCATTCTAGATACCATGCCTATAGGACTCTTGCATATTTGTAATCGATTTAAACCAATAACGCTTAGATAACTTGCCTATAGGAATAATCAATCGAATCAGCCTCGTCTATTTTATCTATACGTTTAAAACCAGTCATAAGTTTGTTTAAAATCTGCAGATCTTTTGTCTATAAAACCAGTGATCCTTTCTCTAAAATCAGTACGCCCTGTTAGATATCATGCTTATAGGTCTCACTTAGGCAAACCATTAGGTAATTAATTAACTGTGTCAGCTTTGATAACTACAACCAGACAAGGCTAATTCAAACTCCTCATCTGAGAAATATGTGATAAATCAGCCTGTCCTGACGCTTTTAAATTTAATTCAGACCATAACCAGTATTTGAAGTCATGCTATATATTTGCCTTTAAGTGAGGAGGCCTATTTGATCCTTAACAGCTGTTTGCTTCTCCCATATTTGATTATGTGTTTTTGTTTGTCGCCTAGACTTTTATCCTTTTAAAACCTCTTAAAAGCCCCAACTCCCTCCCCTTTAGGATTAGTAGTCTCAATGCCTCCGGGACTGATAGGATCGGGACGGGTAATAGCATGCAATAAGTAACGATACTATTCCGCGCTTTAATACCTTAACGGGGTAGGAAAGGGTAGACATGGATATGATGATCACACCATAACACCAGGCGTATAATTGGTTACCGGGTGTTGCGTGGATGATCCATGTTATGTATAAACCTAGGACCCCCCCCCCTCCTTCCTTATGTACTTTCGTTATTGTTTTCTTTAAACTGTCAATTTCCAGCTCTTTAAACCTTGTATTTCGCTTCAAATCATTTAAAACCTCTTTGAATTTCCAGCACTGTTTTCTTTTTAAACTTCCGCCCATTTCACTTCTTTTGTCTGATTGTTTGCACTCGTTATTTGATCCTCATTTCTCTGCACTTATACATTCTTTTAAACAACTATGAAACCACCTATTCCCTAACTTCAGCATGTTTATTTAACCTTTATACATTCCTATTTGTAATCGTTATGTGGAAGTTGTCTTGTATGTTTACTTGTTTTAAAGTCACAAATTGTAGCATGGTCGGGAACCACACTAGTGGATCTTAGGGGGTGCCTAACACCTTCCCCCTGAGATAATTTCAAGCCCTTACCCATTCTCTGGTTCTTCTTTCTTTTAAATCCTTAGTGTCCTAATGCACTTAATCATTAGGTGGCGACTCTTCTAAATCTCAAACCCAAATTTCCAAAAGGAATAGAGTTGTCCGTCCAAATGTCGTAAACCCGATTTCGCCTTTAGAAAAAGGGGGCGTTCACAGCATGGCGACTCTGCTGGGGATTTCTTTAGGCTTTTACCATTTCATGTTGCTTGTGACTTTACTGCTTCTTTATTGCCTTTATTTAATGTCTTTATATCTTTTCTATTACGAAACTGGCATGGTTATTTATTTCTTTTCTTTAATGCTTTCCTTTACCGCTTTCCTTCAATACTGTTGTAATTACGAGCAATTATTCTAATCATTACTTTATGAACGTGAAAATACATGACAAATTGTTAATTATTGTATTGCATTTTTTCAACATCATATTCCACTCGTGCCAAACAAAATACCATAGCAACGCTTATAATGAGTGGATACACTCTTCTGATATTATCACCCCCTAAATCCGGCAAAGGCATATTTGCGGTCAAACCAGTCGATCAACGGTGTAGTCGACGATTCCGCGCCTTTCCCTCTTGAGTTGTCCGCTCAAGGGTACCAGTCTAATACCACATAGAAACTTTACTCCGTTTAATTGTACATGCATCATGGTCAGACCTAGCTGAGTCAGTTATGTTGTCCGCATAATGACTCTTTAAGATAGCCTTGTCCAAAGTCCACTGGGTTTCCTTGAAACCCAAACAGACCTTACCACGTTCTATGCATTCATTTGGAGAACTAAATATTTCTTATGCTAAATATTGATAATTGAGACCGGTGGGGGAAAAGGGCCTAAACTTTTGTTTTGCAGAAAATGAGGCAAGAAGTCCCCAGATTCGGCATGGTCACCCACATTCACCCCAAATTGCTAAGCTGGTGGAAGGATCTTCATTCAAGCAATCAGACTCTTGTCCAAAATAAAGAAAATACATTAGAAATTGAAAATTACAACCAAGGAGAGCCTGATTCAGACTTCCTGTCTGAAGTATGAAGTAAACCAACTCCAAAGATCAGATTTCAAAGCCTTTCTCTTATTTGGGGTGTGTCAGAGTTCCATAAGAGCCTCACATGAACTCCGGGCAGTGCTTACACCCCAAATACATTACCAGACTGTAACGACCCGACCGGTCATTTTTGGAATTTATGCCCCGATCCCCTATTAACTGCTTACCC
>NW_017671722.1:82227-194933 GCF_001879085.1 Nicotiana attenuata | reverse complement strand
CTGACTAGCCGAGTTCAGGGTGTTGAAGGAAGCAAGGGGATCGAGGGACTGAATTACGAAGACCTTTGCATTCAACCAGATGTCGAACTGTCCGAGGGGTACAAACCTCCCAAGTTTGAAATGTTTGATGGTATAGGAGATCCCAGGGTACACTTGAGGACATACTGCGACAAGTTGGTCGAAGTAGGGAAAGATGAGAGAATTCGAATGAAGCTTTTCATGAGAAGCTTGAAAGGAGATGCTCTGTCTTGGTACATTAACCAAGACCCCAAGAAGTGGTCAAACTGGGTTAGTATGGCGTCCGACTTCATAGACAGGTTCAGGTTCAACATGGAGAATGCACCAGATGTGTTTTACATTCAGAATTTAAAGAAGAAACCTACAGAAACGTTCCGCGAGTATGCCACTCGTTGGAGGTCAGAGGCTGCTAAGGTTCGACCTGCTTTAGGGGAAGAACAGATGAACAAGTTTTTCGTCAGGGCTTAGGATCCGCAATACTATGAAAGATTGATGCTGATCGAGAACCATAAATTTTCTGACATCATCAGGCTGGGAGAAAGGATTGAAGAGGGCATCAAAAGTGGTATAGTCACTAACTTTGAAGCATTACAGGCTACCAACAAGGCTCTACAGTCTGGTGGCACGTCCAAGAAAAGGGATGTGAGTGTTGTGATGGTTGCACAAAGAACAAAATCCCCAATCAAATACCAAACCTACCCAATGCCCCCTCTTACATATCAACCTACTCAAATTACCAAGCACCCGCCCTCTTACCAAGCTCCACCACCTACTTACCAATCACCTCCACCTCCCACATACCAACCCACTTCACCCAAATATTCCCAACCTGCACAAGCCTACAACACTCAACCATCCCACTATCAATCACCTCCTACTCGCCAAAATTTCCTAGACCTCGACCAAATTTTGACCGCAGACCTCCCAAACAATACACCGCCATTGCCGAGCCAATCGACCAGCTGTATGAAAGGCTTAAAGCTGCTGGTTATGTCACCCCTGTCCCTGCCATAACTCCAGAAAACCCTTCCCAGTGGATTAACCCAAACAAAACCTGTGCATACCATTCTGGCATGAAGGGACATACTATTGATGAGTGCCGCTCCCTGAAGGACAAGATCCAGGCTTTATTTGATAACAAGATTATCGTGATAAAGGAGCCTGCTCCGAACGTCCGCAGCAACCCTCTTCCAGACCACAAGGGTGGAAGTGTTCATATGATTGAATAGAAGATGATTGGGATCCCAAAGGATCAATCGGTTTGATCACGGAAGGTGACGATCCAAAGAAACCAACGGTCATTCTTAACCCGATTGTAGTCCAAATTCAGCCTTCTGAAGATGCTGAGGTGAACATGTCCATACCGCTTGAGTTTGAAGCACCAGCCTCCGCAAAGACGCCAACACCAATCGAGGTCGAGTTTGGGTCCCCAAAGGCGCCTGAGCCCTTTGAAGTTGCTGTATTACCTTCCAAGGCAAGGGTGCCTATTCCAGTAGCAATGACAGCCGTAACACCGTTCCACACAAAAGCTATACCGTGGGACTACACAGCCGAGGCAAGAAGGAAAGGAAAAGCCAAGTTCGGAGAAATAGTTGCAGCGTAGGGTATGACAAGAACCGGCAGGATTTATACCCCAGAACACTTAGCTGAGTCGAGTAAGCAGACCGCTGGTCGACAAGCCATCATTGAAACTGGACCCGGTGATCTCTAGAGAAAGATACAAGCCAAGGAATACTCGTTCATTGACCAGCTGAACAAAACACCGGCACAAATTTCTATCTTGGCTTTATTACAGAGTTCTGATGCATACAAGAATGCCTTGTTGAAGGTATTAAGTGAGGCGTATGTACCAAGCAACATCACTGGAGGAGAAATGGCGAACATGGTGGGCCAAGTGTTGGAGAGTCATAAAATCACCTTTCACGAGGATGAGCTGCCACCGGAAGGATTGAGTCATAACAAGGCATTGCACATCACTATGCAGTGCGAAGATTATTTTATCACCCGGATCCTGGTCGATGGGGGGTCCAGTCTCAACATTTGTCCTCTGGTAACACTCAGAACATTGGGAAAAGGGCTGCATGAAATCAAGGATGGGGCCATCAACGTCAAAGCTTTCGACGGATCTCAAAGGTCCACTATTGGGGAAATTAGCCTACGTTTGCAAATGGGGCCCACTTGGTTCGATGTTGATTTTCAAGTGATAGACGTGCCGGCTTCTTACAATCTGTTGTTGGGACGACCATGGATTCATGCCGCCGGGGCCGTGGCATCAACACTACATCAGGTAGTGAAATTTGAATGGAATCACCAGGAGGTGATCATTCATGGTGACGGTAGCAACCCCATATATAGCCGTCAGACCATTCCAGCAATTGGAGGAACAAGAAGATTAGGTGGGGAAACATACCACCACATCGAGCGGATCAACGCAGTCGACAAAGACAAATGGTGGAACAACAAAATTGAAAGCATACTGAATTGGAGCGGATATGAACCTGGCAAAGGACTTGGCAAAAACCTCCAAGGAATCACTAAGCCTATCAAGCACAAGAAGCATGGTACCACCTTCGAGTTGGGGTATGAGTATACCTGGGAAGAATTCAAGGACTGGTCGCCACCATGGCGCGGCCCTTACTATCCATTGGAGCAGCCGATACCCCGTCTAGAGCAGACTTTTCAACCAGCCGAGGTTATCTATGGGTCAGAAGAAGAGGAAGCATTAGCAACGATGAGGAATTTGTTCCTGGAAGAGGATGATATGGATTGTTGTGTAATTTTTGAGGAGGAGGGGGAGGAAGGCCCTTCCGTACAGGCTGTGAGCAGAGGAGCACACCTCAGAAACTGGACCGTCAGAACCACCAGTGCCCGACGTGCCTCGGGGTAGCAAGGCTGAACAAAGCATTACGCACTATTTTGCTTTATTAAAGTTTATTTTCTTTTTCGCAAGAAAGAGCTCCAATGTTCAAAACACTTATGGAATTTATTAAAGTATTTCAATTTTCTTACAAATATCTCTCTTATTATTTTCTCTCATTACTTTACTCAAACAGCATTACCATTACTTATCTTGATGAACCAACGACTGTGACATGCAACGAGACAACGCGACAAACGGACACAGATTCAGAGGAAGATGATATACCGGAAGAAATCGTTAAAGAAGTTGAGAATTTTGAGAATAGGCCTAAGTCCAACCTGGACGAGATGGAGATCCTCAATCTAGGAGATGCAGAGAACATCAAAGAAACACGAGTCAGCGTTCATTTGTCACCGTCTGAGAAGGAAGAGTATTCAAAATTTCTAAAGGAATATGAGGACATATTCGCATGGTCATATGACGACATGACTGGTCTAAGCACGTCCATTGTGGCTCACAAATTACCGACTGATCCGGCCTGTCCGCCAGTGAAACAGAAGCTCAGAAAGTTCAAGCCAGATATGAGTTTGAAAATAAAGGAAAAGGTCACTAAGCAGGTCAAAGCTAAGGTCCTCCAGGTAGTAGAGTATCCGACATGGTTAGCCAACATTGTGCCAGTACCGAAGAAGGNGGAGTTCGGCATGGCGGGTTCTGGTGAAGGAGGGATAATGTTCAAAATAGAGCCGAATCGTCGCTCGTATCAGAGGTGAAAGAAAAGCAATTCGATGATCCATTGCTAGCACAACTGAGAGAAGGGATTCATAGACACAAGACCCGAATATACACATCTTGATTGACAACTGCGCCAAGCATGAGTTGCAGTCGTTCGTTGATTGTTTTGCTGGGTACCATCAGATATGGATGGATGAAGAGGATGCTGAGAAAACGGCTTTCATTACGCCGTGGGGGATGTATTGTTACAAAATGATGCCGTTTGGGTTAAAGAATGTAGGGGCCACCTACATGAGGGCCATGAACACAATCTTTCATGACATGATACACAAGGAGATCGAAGTGTATGTAGACGATGTCATCATCAAATCCAAGAAAGCCGCTGATCACATGGGAGATTTGAGGAAATTCTTCAATAGACTAAGAAGGTACAACCTGAAGCTGAATCTAGCAAAATGTGCATTTGGGGTTCCTGCCGGAAAACTACTTGGGTTCATTGTGAGCCGCCGAGGGATAGAATTGGATCCATCAAAGGTCAAAGCTATTCAAGAATTGCCGCCGCCGAAGAGCAAGAAGGAGGTTATGAGTTTCTTGGGGAGACTTAACTACATCAGCCGGTTCATAGCCCAGTCCACTGTCATTTGTGAGCCGATCTTCAAGATGTTGAAGAAGGACGCCGCTACCAAATGGACGGACGACTGCTAGAAAGCCTTCGACAGAATCAAAGAGTACATGTTAACACCGCCGGTTCTGGTTCCGCCTGAACCAGGTAGACCCCTGCTACTCTACCTTGCAGTATTGGATGGAGCGTTTGGTTGTGTTCTGGGGCAGCGTGATGAGACGGGGAGAAAAGAGCAGGCCATTTATTATCTCAGCAAGAAGTTCACCCCGTACGAGGCCCGGTATTCCTTACTAGAGCGCACCTGTTGTGCTCTGACTTGGGTAGCTCAGAAGTTGAGGCATTATTTCTGTGCTTACACCACGTATCTCATATCAAGAATCGACCCATTGAAGTATATCTTTCAGAAGCCCATGCCCACCGGCAAGCTAGCCAAGTGGCAGATCCTGCTGAGTGAATTTGACATTATTTACGTGACTCAAAAAGCAATCAAGGATAGGCCCTAGCAGATCACCTCGCTGAAAACCCTGTGGATGGAGAATACGAGCCTCTAAAGACGTATTTGCCTGATGAGGAGGTATCCTTCATAGGAGAGGACATTGCAGAATCCTATGACGGTTGGAGGATGTTTTTCGACGGAGCAGCAAATTTCAAGGGAGTTGGCATAGAAGCAGTCCTAGTATCAGAAACCGGCCAGCATTATCCGGTATCCGCCAAGCTCAGGTTCCCATGCACCAACAATATGGTCGAGTACGAAGCTTGCATATTAGGGCTCAAGATGGCCATTGACATGAACGTCCAAGAGTAGCTAGTGATTGGAGATTCGGATTTGCTTATACATCAGGTCCGAGAAGAATGGGCGACCAAGAACCCAAGATACTCCCGTATTTGCATCATGTACAGGAGTTGAGAAAGAGGTTCATAAAGACAGAGTTCCGGCATGTTCCCAGAGTCCAGAACGAGTTTGCCGATGCATTGGCCACTCTATCATCCATGATTCAGCATCCAGATAAGAACTTCATATACCCTATTCCAGTAAAGATTCATGATCAGCCAGCTTACTGTGCTCATGTCGAGGAAGAAGCAGACGGAAAGCCTTGGTTTCACGATATCAAGGAATTTTTGGCCGAAGGAAAATATCCAGAGCTTGCAAATGCTATTCAGAAGCGCACTCTGCGAAGATTGTCCAACAATTTCTTCCACAACTGAGGAATCCTGTATAGGAGAACTTCGGATTTGGGTTTGCTAAGGTGTGTTGACGCAAAGGAAGCATCTAAACAGCTAGAGGAAATTCATGCTGGGACCTGTGGTCCACATATGAACGGTTTTGTCTTAGCCAAGAAGATACTCCGGGCAGGTTATTTCTGGATGACTATGGAAACGGACTGCATCCAGTATGTTTGAAAGTGCCACCGCTGTCAGATCCATGCAGACATGATAAAAGTGCCTCCAAATGAGCTTAATGCAACAAGCTCGCCATGGCCGTTCGCCGTATGTGGAATGGATGTTTTCGGACCAATCGAACCTGCCGCATCAAATGGGCACAGGTTTATCCTAGTAGCAATTGATTATTTCACTAAATGGGTTGAAGCAACATCTTACAGAGAAGTGACCAAGAAAGTCGTGGTAGACTTTGTTCGTGACCGTATCATTTGTCGATTCGGGATCCCAGAATCAGTCATTACTGACAACGGTTCCAACCTCAACAGTGATTTGATGAAAGCCATGTGGTAAACCTTCAAGATCAAACACAAGAATTCCACAACCTACAGGCTTCAGATGAACGGAGCTATAGAAGCCGCCAATA
This sequence comes from Nicotiana attenuata, assembly GCF_001879085.1. Lineage (NCBI taxonomy): Eukaryota > Viridiplantae > Streptophyta > Magnoliopsida > Solanales > Solanaceae > Nicotiana > Nicotiana attenuata. The sequence continues at coordinate 188,897 of NW_017671722.1, read as the reverse complement.
AGAACATCAAGAAGATATTGAGGAAGATGGTAGAAAAGCATAAGCAGTGGCATGAGAAGCTGTCATTTGCTTTGTTAGGGTATCGCACCACAGTCCGCACATCGACTGGTGCAACTCCCTATATGCTGGTTCATGGTACGGAAGCGCTCATCCCCGCCGAGGTAGAAATTCCATCCCTAAGAATCATACAGGAAGCAGAAATCGACGATGCAGAATGGGTAAAGAGTCGTTACGAACAGTTAGCTCTCATAGATGGAAAGAGAATGAACGTGGTTTGCCATGGTCAACATTACCAGAACAGAATGATCAGAGCCTTCAACAAGAGAGTCAGACCAAGACGGTTTACACCAGGGCAGCTAGTGTTGAAGAAGATTTTTCCACATCAAGATGAAGCCAAAGGGAAGTTCTCCCCTAACTGGCAAGGTCCATACATGGTTCATCGGGTTCTGACAGGAGGAGCCCTCATACTTGCAGAAATGGACNAACAAAATCCCCAATCAAATACCAAACCTACCCAATACCCCCTCTTACATATCAACCTACCTCAAATTACCCCGCACCTTCCTACCAAGCTCCACCACCTACCTATCAATCACCTCCACTTCCCACATACCAACCCACTTCGCCCAAATATTTCCAAGCCGCATAAGTCTACCAAGCCTACAACACTCAACCATCCCACTATCAATCACCTCCTACTCACCAAAACTTTCCTATACCCCGACCAAATTTTGACCGCAGACCTCCAAAATAATACACCGCCATTGCCGAGCCAATCGACCAGCTGTACGAAAGACTCAAAGCCGCTGGTTATGTCACCCCTGTCCCTGCCATACTACCTGAAAACTCTTCCCAGTGGATTAACCCAAACAAAACCTGTGCATACCATTCTGGCATGAAGGGAAATACTATTGATGAGTGCCGCTCCCTGAAGGACAAGATCCAGGCTTTAATTGATAACAAAATTATCGTGGCAAAGGAGCCTGCTCCGAACGTTCGCAGCAACCCTCTACCAGACCACAAGGGTGGAAGTGTTCATATGATTGAAATAGAAGATGATTGGGATCCCAAAGGATCAATCGGTTTGATCACGGAAGGTGACGAGCCAAAGAAACCAACGGTCACTCTTAACCCGATTGTAGTCCAAATTCAGCCTTTTGAAGATGCTGAGGTGAACATGTCCATACCGCTTGAGTTTGAAGCACCAGCCTCCGCAAAGACGGCAACACCAATCGAGGTCGAGTTTGGGTCCCCAAATGTGCCTGAGCCCTTTGAAGTTGTTCTATTACCTTCCAAGGCAAGGGTGCCTATTCCAGTAGCAATGACAGCCGTAACACTATTCCACACAAAAGCTATACCGTGGGACTACACAGCCGAGGCAAGAAGGAAAGGAAAAGCCAAGATCGGAGAAACCGTTGCAGCGCAGGGTATGACAAGAACCGGTAGGGTTTATACCCCAGAACACTTAGCTGAGTCGAGTAAGCAGACCTCTGGCCGACAAGCGATCATTAAAACTGGACCCGGTGATCACTGGAGAAAGATACAAGCCAAGGAATACTTGGTGATTGAGCAGCTGAACAAAACACCGGCACAAATTTCTATCTTGGCTTTATTACAAAGTTCTGATGCACACAAGAATGCCTTGTTGAAGGTATTGAGTGAGGCGTATGTAGCAAGCAACATCACTGGAAGAGAAATGGCAAACATGGTGGGCCAAGTGTTGGAGAGTCATAAAATAACCTTTCACGAGGATGAGCTGCCACCGGAAGGATTGAGTTATAACAAGGCATTGCACATCATTGTGCAGTGCGAAGATTATTTTATCACCCGGATCCTGGTCGATGGGAGGTCCAGTCTCAACATTTGTCCTCTGGTAACACTCAGAACATTGGGAAAAGGGCTGCATGAAATCAAGGATGGGGCCATCAACGTCAAAGCTTTCGACGGATCTCAAAGGTCCACTATTGGGGAAATTAGACTACATTTGCAAATGGGGCCCACTTGTTTCGATGTTGATTTTCAAGTGATAGACGTGCCGTCGTCTTACAATCTGCTGTTGGGACGACCATGGATTCATGCCGCTGGGGCCGTGGCATCAACACTACATCAGGCAGTGAAATTTGAATGGAATCACCAGGAGGTGATCATTCATGGTAACGGTAGCAACCACATATATAGCCGCCAGACCATTCCAGCAATTGGAGGAAGAAGAAGATTAGGTGGGGAGACTTACCACCATATCGAGCGGGTCAACGCAGTCGACAAAGACAAATGGCGGAACAACAAAATTGAAAGCATACTGATTGGAGCGGATATGAACCTGGCAAAAACCTCCAAGGAATTGCTAAGCCTATCAAGCTCAAGAAGCATGGTACCACCTTCAGGTTGGGTTATGAGTATACCTGGGAAGAATTTAAGGACTGGTCGCCATCATGGCACGGCCCTTACTATCCATTGGAGCAACCGATACCCCGTCTAGAGCAAACTTTTCAACCAGCCGAGATTATCTATGGGTCAGAAGAAGAGGAAACATTAGCAGCGATAAGGAACTTGTTCCTGGAAGATGATGATATGGACTGTTGTTTCATTTTTGAGGAGGAGGGGGAGGAAGGCCCTTCCATACAGGCTGTGAGCAGAGGATCACACCTCAGCAACTGGACCGTCAGAACCACCAGAGCCCGACGTGCCTCGGGGTAGCAAGGCTGAACAACGCATTATGCACTATTTTGCTTTATTAAAGTTTATTTTCTTTTCGCATTTTTCTTTTTTCGCAAGAAGAGCTCCAATGTTCAAAACACTTGTGGAATTTATTAAAGTATTCTTACAAATCTCTCTCTTATTATTTTCCCTCATTACTTTACTCAAACAGCATTACTATTACTTATCTTGATGAACCAACGACAGTGACATGCAACGAGACAACGCGACAAACGGACACAAATTTAGAGGAAGATGATATACCGGAAGAAGTCGTTAAAGAAGTTGAGAATTTTGAGAATAGGCCTAAGTCCATCCTGGACGAGACGGAGATCATCAATCTAGGAGATGCAGAGAACATCAAAGAAACACGAGTCAGCGTTCATTTGTCACCGTCTGAGAAGGAAGAGTATACGAAATTTCTAAAGGAATATGAGCACATATTCGCATGGTTATATGACGACATGACTGGTCTAAGCACGTCCATTGTGGCTCACAAATTACCGACTGATACGGCCTGTCCGCCAGTGAAACAGAAGCTCAGAAAGTTCAAGCCAGACATGAGTTTGAAAATCAAGGAAGAAGTCACTAAGCAGGTCGAAGCTAAGGTCCTCCGGGTAGTAGAGTATCCGACATTGTTAGCCAATATTGTGCCAGTACCGAAGAAGGATGGGAAGGTCAGAATTTGCATCGACTACCGGGATCTCAACCGAGCCAGTCCAAAAGACGACTTTCCCTTGCCAAATATACACATCTTGATTGACAACTACGCCAAGCATGACTTGCAGTCATTCGTTGATTGTTTTGCCGGGTACCATCAGATATGGATGGATGAAGGGGATGCTGAGAAAACGGCTTTCATTATACCGTGGGGGATGTATTGTTACAAAATGATGTCGTTTGGGTTAAAGAATGCAGGGGCCACCTACATGAGGGCCATGACCACATTTTTTCATGACATGAAACATAAGGAGATTGATGTATATTTAGACGACGTCATCATCAAATCCAAGAAAGCCGCTGATCACATGGATGATTTGAGGAAATTCTTCAATAGACTGAGAAGGTACAACCTTAAGCTGAATCCCGTGAAATGTGCATTTGGGGTTCCTGCCGGAAAACTACTTGGGTTCATTGTGAGCCGCCGAGGGATAGAATTGGATCCATCAAAGGTCAAAGCTATTCAAGAATTGCCGCCGCCGAAGAGCAAGAAGGAGGTTATGAGTTTCTTGGGGAGACTTAACTACATCAGCCGGTTCATAGCTCAGTCCACTGTCATTTGTGAGCCGATCTTTAAGATGTTGAAGAAGGACGCCTCTACCAAATGGACTGAGGATTGCCAGAAAGCTTTCGACAGAATCAAAGAGTACTTGTCAACACTGCCGGTTCTGGTTCCGCCCGAACCAGGTAGACCCCTGCTACTCTACCTTGCAGTATTGGATGGAGCGTTTGGTTGTGTTCTGGGGCAGCATGATGTAACGGGGAGAAAAGAGCAGGCCATTTATTATCTCAGCAAGAAGTTCACCCCGTATGAGGCCCGGTATTCCTTACTAGAGGGCACCTATTGTGCTCTGACTTGGGTAGCTCACAAGTTGAGGCATTATTTCTGTGCTTACACCACGTATCTCATATCAAGAATGTACCCATTGAAGTATATCTTTCAGAAGCCCATGCCCACCGGCAAGCTAGCCAAGTGGCAGATCCTGCTGAGTGAATTTGAGATTGTCTACGTGACTTAGAAAGCAATCAAAGGACAGGCCCTAGCAGATCACCTCGCTGAAAACCCTGTGGATGGAGAATACGAGCCACTGAAGACGTATTTTCCTGATGAGGAGGTATCCTTGATAGGAGAGGACATTGCAGAATCCTATGACGGTTGGAGGATGTTTTTGGATAGAGAAGCAAATTTCAAGGGAGTTCGCATAGGAGCAGTCCTAGTATCAGAAACCGGCCAACATTATCTGGTATCCGCCAAGCTCAGGTTCCCATGCACCAACAATATGGCCGAGTACGAAGCTTGCATCTTGGGGCTCAAGATGGCCATTGACATGAACGTCCAAGAGTTGCTAGTGATTGGAGATTCGGATTTTCTTATACATCAGGTCCGAGAAGAATGGGCGACCAAGAACTCCAAGATACTCCCGTATTTGTATCATGTACGGGAGTTGAGAAAGAGGTTCATAAAGACAGAGTTTCGGCATGTTCCCAGAGTCCAGAACGAGTTTGCCGATGCATTGGCGACTCTATCATCCATGATTCAACATCCAGATAAGAACTTCATAGACCCTATTCCAGTAAAGATTCATGATCAGCCAGCTTACTGTGCTCATGTCGAGGAAGAAGCAGACGGAAAGCCTTGGTTTCACGACATCAAGGAATTTTTGGCCGAAGGAAAATATCCAGAGCTTGCAAATGCTATTTAGAAGCGCACTCTGCGAAGATTGTCCAACAATTTCTTCCACAGCGGAGGAATCCTGTATAGGAGAACTCCGGATTTGGGTTTGCTAAGGTGTGTTGACGCAAAGGAAGCATCCAAACTGCTAGAGGAAATTCATGCTGGGACCTGTGGTCCACATATGAACGGTTTTGTCTTAGCCAAGAAGATACTCCGGGCAGGTTATTTCTGGATGACTATGGAAACGGACTGCATCCAGTATGTTCGAAAGTGCCACCGCTGTCAGATCCATGCAGACATGATAAAAGTGCCTCCAAATGAGCTTAATGCAACAAGCTCGCCATGGCCGTTCGCCGCATCGGGAATGGATGTTATCGGACCTATCGAACCAGCCGCATCAAATGGGCACAAGTTTATCCTAGTAGCAATTGATTATTTAACTAAATGGATTGAAGCAGCATCTTACAAAGCAGTGACCAAGAAAGTCGTGGCAGACTTTGTCCGTGACCGTATCATTTGTCGATTCGAGATCCCAGAATCAGTCATTACTGACAACGGTTCCAACCTCAACAGTGATTTGATGAAAGCCATGTGCGAAACCTTCAAGATCAAACACAAGAATTCCACAACCTACAGACCTCAGATGAACGGAGCTGTAGAAGCTGCCAATAAGAACATCAAGAAGATATTGAGAAAGATGGTAGAAAAGCATAAGGAGTGGAATGAGAAGCTGTCATTTGCTTTGTTAGGGTATCGCACCACAGTCCGCACATCGACTGGTGCAACTCCCTATATGCTGGTTTATGGTACGGAAAAGAGGTACATCCCCCAACCGACGGGTAGAAAAGTTCCATCCCCGAAGAATCATACAGGAAGCAGAAATCGACGATGCAGAATGGGTAAAGAGTCGTCACGAACAGTTAGCTCTCATAGATGGAAAGAGAATGAACGTGGTTTGCCATGGTCAACTATACCAGAACAGAATGACCAGAGCCTTCAACAAGAGAGTCAGACCAAGACGGTTTACACCAGGGCAGCTGGTGTTGAAGAAATTTTTCCACATCAAGATGAAGCCAAAGGGAAGTTCTCCCATAACTGGCAAGGTCCATACATGGTTCACCGGGTTCTGACAGGAGGAGCCCTTATACTTGCAGAAATGGACGGGGAAGTTTGGCCAAAACCAATAAATTCAGATGCAGTCAAGCGATACTATGTGTAACCATTTATGATTTCCTTATGTAATTTGAACTACGTCTGACCTGATTCCCGTTTAAGAGGGGATACATAGGCAGCCTTATGGGTTCGGTCACAATTCAAAAAAATTTTCATTTCCCCCCCGCAATTGGAAACTGGGGCAGAATTTTGAGGAGGACCCTCAAAATTCCGAAGTAATTTCAGCCATTTGTCACAAGCAGCCGTCAGAAGCAGCAACCCACTAAACTGGGGCAGAATTTTGAGGAGGACCCTCAAAATCCCGTAGCAAGAAAGGTCGCAATGTTTTGAACCACGTCGCGGTCGTTGGTTCATCTAAAGCTATTTTTTTAAAAATATATATACATATATCATACCTTTAACAAAACTCATGCATGCCTATTATCGAAATCGCTTTGTTTGATAACGCTGCCCCGAGGGTACCTACAGTATCGCCATAGACAGAGCCGAGCCAGTCAAGCGAAACCAGCGGGAACGCGAACTAACCGGTCCCTTTACAAAACTCACGAATTTTTCTTTGGATGCAGGCACTCAAGTCACAAATCAGCAAATCCATTATACACTCGTACTTTTCAGGAATATAACTCTCGAAATTATTGCTTCACAACCACTATCCATACACGATATCCCCAGCAGCTACAATATCGCAATCTACAACCAGCTATCCGCTATCAACTAAGAATCTTTTACAACTATTCGTCTCTCATCTTCTGCATAAGGCTACTATTCTGCCTTCCGAGGTTAAGCTCTACCTCCATTTGCATTTTTGCATTGCATAAGGCTACTATTCTACCTTCTGAGACTAAGCTCTGTCTCCATAATTGCATAAGGCTACTATTCTGCCTTCCGAGGTTAAGCTCTACCTCCATTCGCATTTTTTGCATTGCATAAGGCTACTATTCTGCCTTCTGAGGTTAAGCTCTACCTCCATTTGCATTTTTGCATTGCATAAGGCTACTATTCTGCCTTCCGAGACTAAGATCGCTATTTTATTTACACTTTGCATGGCTCTGAAATATCGCCACTTCATTTAAATCTTGCATCGGCTGAAAGATCGCCATTTTACTTATCTTTTTGCACGGCTGAAATATCGCCATTTCATTTAAATCCTGCATCGGCTGAAAGATCGCCAATTTATTTACACTTTGCATGGCTGAAATATCGCCACTTCATTTAAATCTTGCATCGGCTGAAAGATCGCCATTTTACTTATATTTTTGTATGGCTGAAATATCGCCACTTCATTTAAATCTTGCATCGGCTGAAAGATCGCCATTTAATTTACATTCTTGCATCGGCTGAAAGATCGCCACTTATTGCATCTCATGGTCAGAAAGATCGCCAAACTGTCCAAGGGCGTCATTGTTCGGAGGCACCATTTCCATAGCCCGAGAACGCCATGCCATGGCCTGGGGACCCCACTTTTATCTCTTGCATATCATTATTCAAAGGCATCATAGTTCGGAGGCATCATTCTCATAGCGCGAGAACATCATTTCATAGCCTGCGAATCCTTTATTACACACTTCATGGCACGGGACGTCATGGTCTGAGGACGTCATCCTAACCGTCCAAAGACAGCATTCATGGTCCAACGGGAACTTGCATCACGTTTAAATTTATGCAATATATATATATGTTCGCATTGCTCATTTGCAGGAAAACCGGCTAGCAACGGCCGTCTCAGCAGGAGCGGTCCCGCTCCAGTTCCCGCAGCCCTGATTATACCTTAACTACCCTTCCTGACCTGAATACAGCGTCCGTTCTTGTAAAACCTCCATCAGCATATTCCGCCGATGGATCCTGAACTACATATGGCCTGATTCCTGTAAGACTAGGGATATGTAGGCAGCTCAAGAACCAGAGCTCGGTCAAAATTCTTCAAATCGTTTCGTTCCGTCAAATTGGCCATCATATCTTTACCCGACAACTCTTTCATCCTTCCCGGGTAAAAAGGGGCAGCTGTTGATACCCAATTTTTCCCTATGTATTTTTACACACAAATATTTTCAAAATAACATGTACACGCATATATAAGCATGCCCAAGTGTTTTGGTATTTTTCCTAATTTTTAAAGTTTTTTAAAATCAATTAGTTGTCCATTTTAGCAATACAAAATCAGTAATTATTCCCAAAACTATCAATTTTGGTGAATAATTTAATTTATTCTTATATTTATACCAAAATATAGTTAAGGTAATTTTTGTATATTTTTACAAATTTATTTGGTATTTAAAAGGTTAAATTGCATACAATTGCAATTTTAGCCTATTCTAAAATTAATAGCATTTTTTATTATAAAATTGGTCCCAGTATTTTTAACTTAATATTTATATATTATTAAATCGTTCAGTACTTTTAATTCTCCTTCAAAATCATTTTCACTATTTTTACAAAATTCAAAGGGAAAATTGGCCATTTAACATTTAGCCTCCCCTTATTTCAGTTACAGCCACGTTTGCATTTCAATTTTAACCTTATATTGACCCAATTCTACCCCTATTTGGACCAGCCCAATTTCATTTCAACCCGGTCCCCCGACCCAATTTAAATTCCGCCCATTTCCTACCTTTGATCCAGGCCGTTGATCATTTTGATCAACGGCCATAAATCCCCCTTACCATTTTTAACCCCCAATGACTTACCCTAATCCCTCATTCTCACCTGGCCCGCCGCCTTTGAATCCCAAACTCTCTCAAGCTCTCTCCAAAACTCTTCGATACCCTAGCCTCCTCCTACCTTATTTCACCGTGTTTTCACCAGAATCCATGGCTTCTCAGGCCATGGACGGTCCGTACTCACCCCTCTCCACCATTGGACCTTGGGTGTTTGAGGTTTTGAAGGCTGACCTCGACGGTTCTCTTTTAGATCTTCTCAGATCTTTGGTTCTATGGCTTCTCCGGCCTTTGCTTCGGCATATTCAAGCCTCAGGAGCCTGATTCCTGACCTCTTCGACTCAAGATCTGATTTTTTCCAAGCCTTTCTCATTTCTAGGGTTTCTCCGAAACTCTAAGCTGTTCGAGGTTTTTTCTCTGTTTATTTTCTTAGATCTATGGTACGATTGTGTTCTACTGAACTTCTAAATTGTTTTCCCCAAACTTTTCTTTCAGAATTATTTTCTTCGATTTAGGGTTTCTGAAAGGGTTTTCAAAACATCTTTCTGATTCTTTCTGTTCTTTCCTTCATGTGTGTTTGTCTATATTATGCTCGTATGTTTTCTTTTTTACTACGCGTGTGTTGTTCTTCTGCCTCTTCTTTTTCTACTATACTTGTTACTCCTGTGCTCACATACTAATCCTTGTTATGTTTTCCTTACTCTTCTACTATATGTGTTTACTGTTGAGTTCTTGGATTTTGTTTGCTTTACTGGACTCTGTTTGTGTCCTTGCTAAGCATGTTTCATCTACTGTTGCTTAAGTTTACACCACCTCTCTTTTCTTCTGAACTTGCTTGAGTTCCGAGTTTTCTAAAACATGCTCTTTTATGCTCTTAAATCAGCTTTCTTTCTTTGTTGTTTCAAACCTGCTATCATATCTGTTTTGTTTCTCATAAGGCTCTGAAACAGACCTTTGAGTCTGTTTCAATGGCTTGCCTACTCATCTCTATGTCTAATTCGATTTGAAACCCTAGGATTTGGCGGTTTCTTTGGCAATTTTGATAAGGGTTCTGCTTTGGAACCCCGGACTATCAGACTCACCCTAAGTATTATGAACTGAATATGAAACTCTTTGCTTGTGATTCTGAACCTTTCTATGCCTGTCTTTTCTAATTAGCATGACAACCCTTTCTTGTTTGATATCTGTGTACTTTATATATGAGGATTTCTTCTTGCAAAACGGTTTTGCTAACTATTGATTGATTCCGAATTTCTTTTAATAAGGTCTGATTGATTGCTACTGATTTTCTCTAATTGAACCCTCTTTTCTTTTTTCCTGGCTTGGTTCATTCGAACAAAGCCGGTGATTTTGATTTCACTGGCTGTCGGATTGATTCCCTTTCCTTATTTTTCACAAACCGTGTACCACTGAACTTTGCTTTAAATAACTCCTGTGTACTTACCCTTCTTGTGTTACTTTGGAAAAGATTTCAATCAAATTTCTTTCCTTAATTGTCTTCTACCCGTTTGAAATCAGAACCCCTTAGCTGAAGGGAGATTCTTTGTGATTGATTGCAAACTATTTTCTTACCTTTTATTGTTTTCTGCACTATAAAAAGGGGCACGACCCTTCTGTAATGACACAACCTTGAACCCTCGGTTGAACACTTACAAACCAATTCACATTACGAATTGCATACTCTCACACACATACTTTCAGTCACAATACTCTTTCAAACTCTCTACTCCCTGCTGAGACTTTTGTACTGCTTTGCTTGCAACTTGGCTTTTCAAGACTGCTGTTTTTACTTATTTGTTTCCCCTGAAACTGGTATGTCTCAACTTTGATTTCAGCTCTTTCCCTATGTGTTTACTTTACAGTTGCTCTATTCCTGTCTACCTTGCTGCTCATGTTTTGTATATTACTTCCTTTTATGTTTACTTGTCACGACCCAAACCCCGCACTGGTCGTGATGGCGCCTCTCGTGAAGACGAGGCCAGCCAACTAACCCCAACTCGCCTTTTCAAAAATAGTTAAACATGAATAAACAGCTTATATATGACTTAATAGTATTAATTAGCGAAAAGTCAACCCAACACAGCCCTAACCGGGCTGTCACAAGTCACGAGCATCTATCAGAATGTAAATCCACTGTAGGGTCTAAAATGTACAAAACCGGAATAATGAACAAAAGTGAGAGACATGGTGTTGCGAACGCTGACAGTCACCTCCTTAACTCATATAACTCTGCCTCTGATCGGCCCAAAACCCGCTACCGGGTGAATAGATACCTGCATCTGCACACGAGGTGCAGGGAGTAAAGTGAGTAATCCAACTCAGTGAGTAATAAAGGTAAATAACAACTGAGCAGTAAGAAATCACGTAAAGGAACCATCATGCTGTATAGAAGCAGGGTACAATCCTTTGAGAAAAACAGTAAAGCTAGGAAATCTTTGGAAATCTCTTGGCTCAGTTTAAATCTCGTTTTAAAATGATCTTTCCAACAGTTATGAAATGATTTCAAAACAATTAGTGCCGATAAGCACAGAAAATCCGCCCCTCGGGCACAAATATCACAGTATAACAGGTAAAAAGGCAAGTAAATATGCAAGATGAGCATATAAAAGTTCGCCCCTCGGGCAATATCTCAAAACAGTACCAGCCCCTCGGGCTCACTCTCAGAAACACTCTCAGCCCCTCGGGCTCTCTCTCTCAGATCACTCTCAGAACCGCATCATATAGTAACCGTTGCGGCGTGCAGCGCGATCCAGATCTCGCTGCGGCGTGCAGCCTGATCCATATATCGTCGACGACGCTCACTGGGGGTGTGCAGCCTCCGGGAGGGGCCCCTTACGGCCCAAGCGCAACATCAAGCCACCTCGTGGCATATAACATAAGGCCTGAAAGCCTTCTCACATCACTAACAAGACCTGAAAGCCTCCTCACATCACACTCGAGGCCTGAAAGCCTCCTCACATCACTCTCGAGGCCTGAAAGCCTCCACGCATCACACTCGAGGCCTGAAAGCCTCCTCGCATCACACTCGAGGCCTGAAAGCCTCCTCACATCACACTCAAGGCCTGAAAGCCTCCTTACACAAGGCCCTCGGCCTCACTCGGTCCAGAAAACATCATATGCCCCTCGTGCATCAATAAAATAGTAGTGCTCAGCCCAAACAACAGTGGAAATATCATTTAAGTCTCAAAGTTCAATTAAAGAGGCTGAGTTTGTAAAACACTATAATCAACAGGACTGAGTTCAAGTAGTATATCAAAATAGTGAGGAAACAGTTATAAAAATCCCCGAAGGGTTCAGATAATTTGCACAAAGCCCAAATATGGCAATAAGCCCAAATCATGGTAATAACAAATAAGTTTCAGTCAAATACGCGGTAAAATCATCATTCGGGACGGACCAAGTCACAATCCCCCAACGGTGCTCTACCCCACGCTCGCTATCCGACGTGCAAGTCACCTCAATATAGCACTACGGTGTGCAAATCCGGAGTTTCAAATCCTCAGGATATAATTTACAGTCATTACTCACCTCGAACCGGCGAAATCTCTAGCTCGCGACGCCTTTGCCCCTCAAATCGGCCTCCACGCGCGTTGAATCTATCCAAAATCAGAGCAAATACATCACAATATTCTAAGGGAACAATACCCAATCGAAAACAATCGAAAAATATCACAAATCCCGAAATTAGCAAAACCCGAGCCCCGAGCCCACTTCTCAAAACTCAGAAATTTTCACATCAATACGTTCCTTATCTCCTCACGAGTTCATACATACCAAAAGTTCTCAAATCCGACCCCAATCGGTCCTTCAAATCCCCAAATCAAATTTCAAAATCCCAAGCCCTAGTTTCTTCCATTTTTGCTCAAGTTCCATGAATTTCTATGTAGATTACACAATAAAAACGAGTTTTATGTTCAAAAATCTTACCTCCAATCGATTCCCCTTGAATCCCTCTTTAATCTCCACCAAGAAGCTCTCAAAATGATCAACCATGGAGGAAAAATGACCCAAAAATCGCGGATGAAGTGACTTAAAACATTCTGCCCAGGTTCTGGAATCCCTTCTACACGAACGCGGTCAAACCCCCGCGTTCGCGATGTACAAATTTTACTTGACCAAAATAACACCTATACGAACGCGGCCGCACACCCGCGAACGCGATGCTTTGGGATTCTGAACTTACGCGAACGTGATGCCGTCCCTGCGAACGCGATGAACAACTTTACTAGACCTTCAATCACAAATACGCGATCGCGAACTCCACTCCGCGAACGCGTAGCACCACTGACCGACCTTCCGAGATCGCGAACCAAATAACGCGAACGCGAAGAGCATTAACTATCCTGCCAAAAATCCTTATATGCGATCGCGATATACCCCATGCGATCGCGAAGGCTTAAATGCCTGCAACACCTAAACTGAAAATCTGCACCTTTTCAACTTAGAAAATGGTCCGATTGACCACCCGAAACTCACCCGAGGCCCCCTGGACCTCAACCAAAAGCACCAACACATCCTAAAACATCACCCAAACTTGTTCCAATCATGAAAACACCTCAAACAACACTAAAACCATCATTTCTCATCGAATTCAAGCCTAAGTTCTTCAAAAACTTCCGAAACATGCATTCGATCAAAAACCCAACTAAATCACCTCCGAATGACCTGAAATTTTGCACACACATCCCAAATCACCCAACTAAGCTACTGCAACTCTCGGAATTCAATTCCGACCCTCGGATCAAAATCTCACCTATCAACCGAAAATCGCCAAAATACTAACTTCGCCAATTCAAGCCTAATTCTACACCAGACTTCCAAAACCAATTCCGATCACGCTCCCAAGTCATAAATCATCCAGCGAGGCTAACCAAATCATTAAAACTCCGATCCGAGCTCATATACAAATAAGTCAACTCTTGGTCAAACCTTTCAAATTCAAAGCTTTCAACTGAGACTGTTTCTTTCAAATTCATTCCAGATTTTCCTGAAAACCAAAAACCAACGATCTACATTAGTCATAATGCATAACACGGGGCAAGTCATGCCCGAGAACTGGCGATCAAAGTGCAAAAGCTCAAAACGACCGGTTGGGTCGTTACATCCCCCCCCCCCACTTAAACACACGTTCGTCCTCGAACGTACCCAGAGTTGTTCTAAAAGCCAACCACTCGTTGAATACCTTACCATGCATATACCCGGGGGTGATCCCACGTCACCCTATCTCATATAGGTCCGATAACACATTTTAACTAAAATGACACAATCCAGCCTAGTCCATAAACCATAGAACCACACTTTCACTTCTGAAATCATCATTACGATCAAAACCTCACATCTATATTCAGAATAAGCCCGAACCAGCTGTAATAACCCATACCTGTAACCTCAGGTGCAATTATATGACATACCACATAACTTAAACACTCGAAACGATAACGTCTATTCACAGCAGTTGCACACAACACATGAATACCGGTAGAAAACCTTTTATCAACTAAGGTCTTATTCCAACACTTCTATATACTGCTAATGATAAATGACAGATGCAATAAACCGTAACCATCTCTCAGGTCAACCATTCATGAAGTCACTTCCCTTTTGGCTAATACCACAGCAGATTTCCGAGCCGAACCTCGATATTATCCTTCCAACGAGCTGAAATCAAATCAGTTCATATTCATTAATGACCCCAACGATCACCTCGAATCCAACACACCTCTCTGATGACATGACACATCAATACAGGCCTAAGCCACAACTTACATAATTCGCGCACCAATAAGAAACGATCTGAACATACTCAAATCATGAAAATGACCCCTAAACGAAAGAGCTGTACCTCAAGCTCATCAGTACCATCACAACACAATGCTGAGACCCCGTCTCACCTCATAGAAATAGAACACATGAATCTACCCCGAAAGGTCATATCTCCACGTAGCCTCGCTACAATGCGCGATCCTATCCAAACACTGCTACACATGGAACACCTCAAGTCATTATGCTCAAAATCGACAGCCACGCAAACCTGGTAGAATATAACTGGTACGTCAATCACTGAGCAACTCCCAATTACTTTTCCGGCTCGACTCCCACTATGAAACCCCAATGGAACCGCACCGTATGTGCCTATAACCAACAAATCATAACATCTCGCAACACAGAAAGGTAACTCATAGATCTCCCCCGATCACTAATAAGCTCAAAAACGGTTAAATCAATAACTCCCCCAACAATGCCATTCGGAGCCAACCAAGCCGACTCAAGATAGAACACTCATCATAGGAGCCCAAATAAGGAGGACAAATCCTTCCCCGCCGCCTGCTGGGTCTTCAAAATGTAAAAATCCCAATAGGACATAATCCGTCGAACATCGCCACTCAACCCGTGGTATTTCGCATCATAGCCAACAGCGCCATCTTACCGCAATAGTCCAGAATAACACAACACGGAAACAACCAGCCTACACCCCAATATCATATCCGCAATCTAACATACCAAGAAAAGAAAGATTCCCTCGGGCCTCCAAATCTCGGCAGTCACTAAACAGTGCTGATACACACGATCTAGGAGCACAACATAGCCTGAACATGAGAACTTCCGGTCTCCAATTCCATGTAGCACACATATCACCATACCTGACCCCAAATTCCGCCATCCGAATACATATCACACCTCAGGTGCCTAGTCATTCCACGAAAGATATTCTAAAATTCCCATGTGCCATACAAGCCTCTCGAATATCAGCAGTCGATCCAGCCTGAAAGTGCCGCAATACTACCGAAGTGCCATCCACTTAATCATGTTACCCTTTTTCTGACCATATACTATTGTCAAATCACTTCTAATTAGCAGTACTATTTCCTTGATTACCTGAGGTTACCCGTTGCCTAATAATTTTATGAACTTCTTTTCAGAACTGAACTGTAACTCATCTAGCCAAGAACTTCCACTGATCCCATTTGGAAGAAAAATCATTACACATCCCATGCTCCGCATGCCCATAGAAAATATACATCTCCAAACAACGGTAAAACCCAACAAGAACTCTCTCCCAATTCCATTTGCACAAGCTAAACTGCCAGGACTGAATCCTTCTAACCAGACCAAGCTAAGCAAGCTGTCAGAACTCAAGAGCTTTGCTGCAAAATACCTGTATGAACTCATTACCTCGATCACACACAAAGAATTAATCATATCCTTTCCATACCGATTCGATCTACCATCAAGCTACTTCATCTACCTAGATTTCCTTCTGATTCACTTTCAACTTGATATCCCCTCTTGTTGTAGTACCACAACCTCTCAACCCAGGCTCACTACCCGAGACCCAAGCACAAGACCACACTGTCTAAAACCCTTAAGCTGCTGAATACTCTCTCAATGTCCCCAGAAACACCACATTCCAAAATACTTTACTCTGAAGAACTCCCTGCGAATCTGAATTCGTTACCTTTACCTTCCAGATACCGATACATAGGATCCCATAATTAACATAAAAATACCATAAGTCTTCATTTTTCTTCCAATGAAAACACAGTCTCTAACCACATACACAATCCTTGAGATACCCGATTGTTTCCTGCAGAATCTTGAACACATTAGAACCATTCTCGAAAGTCATTCACTCTTATTCAAACCACAAATTACCTGACCCAACGAATCGAACCACCCGTGACTCATTGGCACTCCGACATCGCAAGAAATGAAATCCTCATCCCAAGACAACCCAGCAACTTCCTGCTCTATGCGCCGAGCATTCTTCACCAATAACACTCTAGACATTCCGCGATTCTCAGACCCTATGAAGCATAGTATAACCTTTGTCAAAATTTTCCTTTACTCTAGCCATAGCTAATTCACTCGCATGCCCCAAACTGGAACCAACATAGCACCTAACCGTGCAATCAACTGCTCACAGCAGACTCCCCCACTTGGCTCGAAGCCATAGATCAAGATACGCTCAATAACTCATAACACTTTTACTCTATTGATGCCCTCATACCATAGTGAGATTTAACTCAAATCATTTATAAGTCGTGAAAACACAGGTCATCCAGTGCTGTAATTTTTTTCAAAATCTCGCATTCATCCCCGCAGTAGTCTAGGGGTGGGCATCGGTCGGTTCGGTTCGGTTATGAATATTATCGGTTTTGCCTATCGGTTATCGGTTTACAAATATCATAACCCGATAACCAAACCGATAAGATATTGCTTATCGATTATCGGTTAATCGGTTATCGATCATTATCGGTTTAGTTATCGGTTTACCCGATAAGATAAAACAACTAAAATAGTTTCGCAATGTATAAAACTGTTCTGCTCGAATAGTTTTATAAGATTTGAAGAACTGTTTTGCTAAAACTTTTTTCAGTACTGTTCTATTTCACAAGAATTTAAATTTACTGCATGATCCAATAAAATAAACACTAACAAAGTTTCTATCTTTCATTCATCAACCCAAAAAATATAAACAAAAATCCCAATATCAGTCAGTGACGAAAAAACAGGATAACTTTGTAATAGCTCAACAATTAAAGCACACGACATATTTCACTTCAGCTTTTAAACAAACTAAGAAAAATCCAGAGCCAGAATGCTTTCAAACAAACTAAGAATAAGATGAAAATGAAGCAACTAAAAACATACACGAAGAATCAAGATGACGCTGGAGAATGCAGCTGAGAAATGGGACTAAAGAGTTAAGAAGATTCGACTGAAGAATCTGATGGATCTGAGAAATGAAGTGAAGAAGCGACTGAAGAGTGAAAGAAAGAAGCTGAGAAATGCGAATGACGCTGGCCTGACTCTTGACGGGTTGACTGGTGAGGGCGTGATGCGACTGACGCCGGCCTGAGTCTTGACGAGCTGACTAATGAGGGCCTGAGGCGGAGAAACTGAGAAAGAATAGGGAAATCAAAGAGTGAACTATGAAGTATGAATTATGAAACCCTAGTATATATATACTTAAGGGTAAACTAGTAAATTAGTTAATCCTTATTGGGTTATCGGTTTTACCCAATAATAGAATTTCCCAACCGAGCCCGAACCGATAACCCAATTAAAAAAATTAACCCGTTAACAAACTGTTAACCCAATAACCCAATACCGATAACCCAATAAATAATTAACGGTTCGGGTTATCGGTTTTACCGATATATGGTTACCCCTACAATAGTCAAGCCCACTCTCTTAAGCAATCTGAAATTTCAAATTTCAGCACGTACCCGTCCATTACACATGGGATCTTCTAACATACACATAAGGATCACACCACTTCGGAACACTCCGCAGGGAATAACCCACCTGCTTCGCCTTAATATAACATTTTCGTATACCTTCCACCGCCATACGCATTACACAGCCACTTAGTCTTCCTGAGTCTGAACTCATACCGCAACATGACATTTACTTCACTCCCATCTAGGAGACACGAAAAGATTCTTCACGCGCCCATAACTCGGAGCTACACATCCAATCACAATTGAATCATACACTTAATAGTTCATTTATCATCCCGCAGGCCTTCCTCGTCACTTCCAAGTTACATAGATACATCCCGCAGTACTAACATACTCATCACATAGCTATTCAACCATCACTTCCACTAATACGGGGCACTACCGAACATATAAGTTCAAAACACTTACTCACACAATCAGCACCTCAGTGCTCAAGCCATAGGCAAAGATCTGGCCCCAAGTCCTCCAGACTGGCCCAACATCAAACTCATAGAAATCACATCTCGCCCCTTGATCGGGGAATCACAAGCCATCAAGGCACATCTGATACTGAACGCTCATGCGCGCATACAAATGCGTGGAAGAAATTTCAAGAGTTCTTTTCAAGCTGAATCAAGGATGCACGATAAGAATTCAAGAATGTGAAGTTTTCCTAAAGGTTCTGCAGCCTCTCGAGGATAAATACAGACGTCTTCGTACCGATCCGCGAGACTCTACTAAACCTGCTCATGACTCGTGAGACCTAGTAACCTAGGCTCTGATACCAACTTGTCACGACCCAAACCCCGCACTAGTCGTGATGGCGCCTCTCGTGAAGACGAGGCCAGCCAACTAACCCCAACTCGCCTTTTCAAAAATAGTTAAACATGAATAAATAGCTTAAATATGACTTAATAGTATTAATTAGCGGAAAGTCAACCCAACACAGCCCTAACCGGGGTGTCACAAGTCACGAGCATCTATCAGAATGTAAATCCACTACATGGTCTAAAATGTACAAAATCGGAATAATGAACAAAAGAGAGAGACATGGTGCTACGAACACTGACAGTCACCTCCTTAACTCATATAACTCTGCCTCTGATCGGCCCAAAACCCGCTACCGGGTGAATAGATACTTGCATCTACACACGAGGTGCAGGGAGTAAAGTGAGTACTCCAACTCAGTGAATAATAAAGGTAAATAACAACTCAACAGTAAGAAATCACGTAAAGCAACCATCATGTTGTATAGAAGCAGGGTACAATCCTTTGAGAAAAACAGTGAAGCTGGGAAATCTTTGGAAATCTCTTGACTCAATTTAAATCTCGTTTTAAAATGATCTTTCCAATAGTTACGAAATGATTTCAAAACAATTAGTGCCGATAAGCACAGAAAATCCGCCCCTCGGGCACAAATATCACAATATAACAGGTAAAAAGGCATGTAAATATGCAAGATGAGCATATTAAAGTTCGCCCCTCGGGCAATATCTCAAAACAGTACCAGCCCCTCGGGCTCACTCTAAGAAACACTCTCAGCCCCTCGGGCTCTCTCTCTCAGATCACTCTCAGAACCGCATCATATAGTAACCGTTGCGGCGTGCAGCGCGATCCACATCTCGCTGCGGCGTGCAGCCTGATCCATATATCGTCGACGGCGCTCACTGGGGGTGTGCAGCCTCCGGGAGGGGCCCCTTACGGCCCAAGCGCAACATCAAGCCACCTCGTGGCATATAACATAAGGCCTGAAAGCCTTCTCACATCACTCACAAGGCCTGAAAGCCTCCTCACATCACACTCGAGGCCTGAAAGCCTCCTCACATCACTCTCGAGGCCTGAATGCCTCCTCGCATCACACTCGAGGCCTGAAAGCCTCCTCGCATCACACTCGAGGCCTGAAAGCCTTCTCACATCACACTCAAGGCCTGAAAGCCTCCTTACATAAGTCCCTCGGCCTCACTCAGTCCAGAAAACATCATATGCCCCTCGGGCATCAATAAAATAGTAGTGCTCAGCCCAAACAACAGTGGAAATATCATTTAAATCTCAAAGTTCAATTAAATCGGCTGAGTTTGTAAAACAGTATAATCAACAAGACTGAGTTCAAGTAGTATATCAAAATAGTGAGGAAACAGTGATAAAAATCCCCGAATGGTTCAGATAATTGGCACGAAGCCCAAATATGGCAATAAGCCCAAATCATGGTAATAACAAATAAGTTTCAGTCAAATACGCGGTAAAATCATCAATCGGGATGGACCAAGTCACAATCCCCCAATGGTGCTCTACCTCACGCTTGCTATCCGGCGTGCAAGTCACATCAATATAGCACTACGGTGTGCAAATCTGGGGTTTCAAACCCTCAGGATATCATTTACAGTCATTACTCACCTCAAACCGGCGAAATCTCTAGCTCACGATGCCTTTTCCCCTCAAATCGGCCTCCACGCGCGTCGAATCTATCCAAAATCAGAGCGAATACATCACAATATGCTAATGGAACAATACCCAATCAAAAAATATCAAAAATCCCGAAATTAGCTAAACTCGAGCCCCGGGCCCACTTCTCGAAACTCAGAAATTTTCATATCAATACGTTAC
Source organism: Nicotiana attenuata (assembly GCF_001879085.1). NCBI lineage: Eukaryota > Viridiplantae > Streptophyta > Magnoliopsida > Solanales > Solanaceae > Nicotiana > Nicotiana attenuata. The sequence goes on along the minus strand of NW_017671722.1, from coordinate 168,150 downwards.
TTATCTCCTCACGAGTTCATACATACCAAAAGTTCTCAAATCCGTTCCCAATTGGTCCTTCAAATCCCCAAATCAAATTTCAAAATCCCAAGGCCTAGTTTCTTCCATTTTTGCTTAAGTTCCATGAAATTCTAGGTAGATTACACAATAAAAATGAGTTTTATATTCAAAAATCTTACCTCCAATCGATTCCCCTTGAATCCCTCTTTAATCTCCACCAAGAAGCTCTCAAAATGATCAACCATGGAGGAAAAATGACCCAAAAATCGCGTATGAAGTGACTTAAAACATTCTGCCCAGGTTCTGGAATCCCTTCAACGCGAACGCGGTCAAACCCCCGCATTCGCGATGCACAAATTTTCCTTAACCAAAATAACACCTATGCGAACGCGGCCGCACACCCGCGAACGCGATGCTTTGGGCTTCTAAACTTACGCGAACGCGATGCCATCCCTGCGAACACGATGAACAACTTTACTAGACCTTCAATCACTAATACGCGATCGCGAACTCCACTCCGCGAACGCGAAGCACCACTGACCGACCTTCCGCGATCGCGAACCAAATAACGCGAACGCGAAGAGCATTAACTGGCCTGCCCAAAATCCTTCTATGCGATCGCGATATACCCCACGCGATCGCGAAGGCTTAAATGCCTGCAGCACCTAAACTGAAAATCTGCAACTTTTCAACTTAGAAAATTGTCCGATTGACCACCCGAAACTCACCCGAGGCCCCCGGGACCTCAACCCAAAAAGACACCAACACATCCTAAACATCACCCAAACTTGTTCCAATCATTAAAACACCTCAAACAACACTAAAACCATCATTTCTCATCGAATTCAAGCCTAAGTTCTTCAAAAAATTCTGAAACACGCATTCGATCAAAAACCCAACCAAATCACCTCCGAATGACCTGAAATTTTGCACACACATCCCAAATCACCCAACGAAGCTACTGCAACTCTCGGAATTCCATTCCGACCCTCGGATCAAAATCTCACCTATCAACCGGAAATCGCCAAAATACTAACTCGCCAATTCAAGCCTAATTCTACACCGGACTTCCAAAACCAATTCCGATCATGCTCCCAAGTCATAAATCACCCAGCAAAGCTAACCAAATCATAAAAACTCCGATCCGAGCTCATATAAAAATATGTCAATTCTTGGTCAAACCTTTCAAATTCAAAGCTTTCAACTGAGACTGTTTCTTTCAAATTCATTCCAAATTTTCCTGAAAACCAAAAACCAACGATCTACATTAGTCATAATGCATAACACGGGGCAAGTCATGCCCGAGAACTGGCGATCAAAGTACAAAAGCTCAAAACGATCGGTTGGGTCGTTACATTACTGCTTGTTATAATTCCCCCTATTCCCTTTTGTGTGCTGAGTAAAAGTTCGTGGCCTGGCAGTATCCAAATTACTGCCCAGGTCTGGACATGACCTTCAATAGATCCTAACTACCAAATTCAAGCTGACAGGCTGGTCAGAGGTGTGCCAGCATCCTAATTGCTGGGCATGACCACTAGTTTGTCATGGCTTTCCCTAATTCCCCCTCTATTGCACTTACACTTATTCTTAGACTCTAAGTTCTGCCCCCCTCCTATGAGCCTTGCCTTGGGGACCTTGAGTTCCCTCTTAACTTGGACATTTGAGGGCTAGCCCTTCCACACTACACTATAATCTGATCCTGCAAATGTAATTCGGTGTAAGCACTGCCCGGAGTTCATGAAGCTCCTTGGAACTTTGACACACCCAAAGGATGAGAAAGGGTTTGGAAATCTGATCTTTGGAAGTTGGTTTATTTCATGTTTCAGACTAGAGGTCTGAATTAGGCTCTCCTTGGTTGGAACTTTAATTTCTGATGTAATTTTTATTTTTCTTGATCCATTCGGGTTGTAATAATTTGTAATAACTTATGGGGTGTATAGTGAAAAGGGGAGGGTCACTCATGTTATGCATGTGGGTAGGCATCGTGCTTTAGGTATTTATTTCTGCAATCACATCCCGTTTTTCGCTTATGCATCTACATATAGAAATGCTGCCTATAAGTTTATGCATCTACATGTAGAAATCCTGCCTATTAGTTTATGTATCTGCATATAGAAATTCTGCCTATAAGTTGCTTCATTACTGCATTAGAAATCCTGCTTATAAGTTGTTTCATTACTGCATTAAAAATCCTACCTATAAGTTATGCATTTCATTAGAAATCATGTCTATAAGTTTCTGCACTTTTGCATATAGAAATCATGATTATAAGTTTTCTGCACTTCTGCATATACACATTTCATTAGGCGAACAATCCATAGGTTAAGGAATAATCAATTGCATCCTAGATACCATGCTCATAGGATTCCTGCACTTACATAACCGTTTTAAAATCAGTAACGCTTAGAACTCATGCCTATAGGAGCAATCGTTTAAATATGATTCATCCGCAAGTCTAAAATCAGTAATAATGTTGTTAATATCCGTATAATTGGTTTATTTCTAAAGTCAGTAATCTTCTTTAAAATCAGTATGTTTGACCTTGTTAGATATCATGCCTATAGGTTTCACCTAGGCAAACCATTAGGTAATCAATTAACTATACCAGTCTTTAATAATTACAACCAGCAGGCAGGCCTAATTCGGACTTCTTATCTAAAAATATGTAATAAATCAGCCACCCCCTTTACGTAACTTTGATTAAAGACCTAACCAGTACTTGTAAGTCATGTTAAACAATCTCTGCTTTGAATGAGGAGGCCTATTTGAGCCTTAACTGCTATGTGTTTTCCCCTTAACTGCTCTTATGTGTTTTGTTTGTTGCATTAGATTTTGTCCTCTTAAACTTCAAAATCCAATATCCCTTCCCTCTAGGATTAGTAGTCTCAACTGCCTCCGGGACTGATAGGATTGGGGCGGGTAGTAGCATGCAATAAGTAACGAGACCATTCCGCGTTTTAGTACCTTAACGGGGTGGGTAAGGGTAGACATGGATATGATGATCACGCGATAACACCACGTGTATAATTGGTTACCGGGTGTTGCGTGGGTGATCCATGTTATTTATAAGCCTAGGACCCCCCCTCCCTCTTTATGTGTTTAATTCTTTCTTTTAGAATTCTTAAAACTGTCAGTTTTCAGTTCTTTTAAACCTCGTCCTTTGCTTTAATCATTTAAATTTCCAGTACTGTTTTTCTCTCCCAAATTTCCGCCCCATTTCATCCCTCTGTTTGATCACTTGTACCAATTATTTGACCCCCCATTTTCTGCACTTGTATATTCTTTAAATAAATTATGAAATCGCCTAGTCCCAAATTTCAGCTCGCTTATTTAACTTTTATACTTCCCCTACTTGCAATCGTTATGTGAGAATTGTCTTGTATGTTTATTCGTTGTTTATATTTAAAGTCACAACTATAGCATGACCGGGAAGCACACTAGTGGATCTTGGGGGGGTGCCTAACACCTTCCCCCCGAGATAATTTCAAGCCCTAACTCATTCTCTGGTTCTTCTTCTTTTTATTTCTTTCTTAGTGTCCTAATGCACTTAATCATTAGGTGGCGACTCTTTTAAATCTCAAACCCAATTCCCAAAAGGAAAAGAGTTGTCCGCCCAAATGTTGTAAAACCAATTTCGTGAGAAAAAGGGGGCATCGACACTTATCATATACCAATTCATTTGAAATTAAAATGTGTTATCATGTTCCAGATTAGACATAAATAAAATGATAGAAAAAATGACTTTTCGTATGTAAATCACATTTTAATCCGCCAAACCTCCAAAAAACTCATCTAAACGATCCCGAATCGTCAAAATACGATGAGATTCACTGCATAGCAGTGAGTTCTTCTTAACTGATCATTTCCGATGATCCTACCGAATTTCTGGTCATTCGGAGATCGTGAAATTCACGATCGCCAAAAACTTAACCTAATTCGAATAAATTATAAAATCCATGTGATTTGCATTCTTTCTATATATCATATCAAGTTAAATCATTATGCTTCAGATTTAACATAAATATAGCCGATATATAAAGAGTAATTTTTTATATTTATAACAAATTCAATTTAATAAACTGCTTGAAAACCCATCTAAACGACCTCAAAATGCCGAAAAACAACACGATTAACTGCATAGCAGTGCGTTTTTCTCACTAGATCGTTTTCGATGAAACTACCAAGTTTCAGGTCAATCGGAGTCCGCCAAATTTATGACCACTAGCCTGTAACCAAACTCGGAGAATAACCGTTTTAAGCAGTTTTATGAATTGAAATAAATATGATATTGATTTTCGTTCTCCTTATAATTATACTATGAGCTCAAGGCATATATTATGTTCTTCCTATTTCTATGAACCATAATATCTCGTTTTGCAATAAATTATCCTTTTATAAATACACAAGAACCTAAGATATTATATTTTCTCCCGTTCGGCGAAAAACTTAATATCTCTTCTCATGGGTGGAGTTGGTGTCACTAGTTCCCAAAGATAAAACTCTTTTTCTAATTAAGAACCTTCACCACTAATGTAGATTTATCAAGGATAATTTTCACATGGTACATTAAGCAGATTTTAATGACTCAAATAAATAGACCATTTTATGGATCCTACTTATTAATCATAATGCTCAATCCATGAATAGACACAATTTCACATGTACAAATTTATTAAGAATTTTTCATGAGTTCAAATAAACAAACCACTTTAGTGGTAACTATTTATTACTCACAAAATTCTCAATTTACTAGTGAAGATACATGTAGCTCATAGAATTATTTTATGGGAGATTGTGGACCACAACTTAAAAGTCATGCAAATAATATAAAATTCATACAAAATACCATCATATTTCACTTAATTACAACCTCCAACCTGAGAACAAAATTTTTCATCGAAAATCCAAGACTGCTAATCACGTAGGGCATGAAAATATAAACTAAAATTTGAGAAATTTTTATGCACAAATATGCCAAACGCTCCAATCATTAGTCATCCAGGATATCATACAGAGGATTTCAATTTCTTAAAAAATAATTATATCATCCCACAATATCAATTATACCTTGGAAGACCTAGTCAATAAAATCTTACACCTCTATTATTGAATTTAATACAACAACACATGGAGACCATGGGGAGTAACCCCACCATCATTGAATCAAAAACGAATTAAAATTATTAAAAAATAATATCCAAAAAATATAAAAACGTCCAAAATACAATATACAAACAGCCAGAAAACGCTGAAAACACCATGATTCACTGCTAATGCAGTGAGTTTTTCTCACCACGTCGTTTCCGATGGACCCACCAAATTTTAGCTCAATCGGAGTCCGTCAAATTCACTGACCTCCAAAAATCCCGACAATTCGGTCAAAATCACGTTTTGCATTTTTCCAGGGTTTACCAAAAAAATACCCAGATCATCCCAATCAAATATAAATAAAAAAAATAGATATTTCATGATTACAAGAATTATCCAGAATTTTTGCACAGTTAATTAACAAAATAGCAGTGCATTTTTTCAAAAAATCACATATACATGTAATTCAAAAACGCACATAAACACGATATTCTTGTTTCATAAAAAACATAGTTATCTAATTAGATGTGAGTGGGCTCTGATACCAATTGATGGATTATTATACGCAGCGGAAGCAATCCCAGTATCAAAATCGCATATAATCTAGACAACTAGCATAAACGGGATTTCGCCGGTTACCTCTTGAAGCGTGAACAAAACTCCTTTATCACGTGAGCCTCCAATTCCACAGCAACTTAATGAATTATCCACCACCCGCACAATCACAATCTCCGAACGTTCCACGGTCTTCTACTGTGTTACCCAAATAATACCCGGAAATAGTAATTTCATCTGGGCAAAATTTTCTAGGAAATAGGTTGAAAACTTCGGCCACTATGTGCTCCTCCTCTAGGTGGAAAACCTTATGTATTTATAGCACAAGTTTTAAGGGTTAAAACCCTTTTCCAAAACCTTTTAGGTTTTCCTTTCCACCAGAAAAAGGATTCCTTTATTTCCTATTAGTTAGGCACAGTAGGGAACACAGAATTTAATTAACAAGGCTCTAATTATGGAATTAATTTTTAATTTTGAAAATTGAGTGCAGCGTGCTAGGTTAGAAATACCTGTTTTACCTTGGTATGAAATTTGAATTGAATTGAGTATTCTTCGTGTTGCTGCTGTGTGTTTACTTTGGGACTACGGGACGGTATCCCGGGAGATCCCCTGTATATTTACTTTGGGACTACGGATTGGTATTCCGGGAGATCCCCCTGCACTTATATATTGGAACTACGGGTGTCACGACCCCAACCCCGATCGTGATGGCGCCCAACACATTGCCAGGCAAGCCCAACCAATCCAATAACCTTAACCATTTATACAACTCATGAATTTATTTAACACAGTTAAATTAATAAGCCATAATACTGAATATCTGAAATAAAGTTCGATCATGCGCAAAACCCCAAGTAAAAATACTACTACACATCCCGAAGAATCCGGAGTCACAAGTCTGAGCCTCTAATATATGAGTGTCAACCTACTACATAGTAGTCTGAGGAAATGCGGAATAAAATAAATAGGATAGATGGGAAGATCAGGACTGTGGACGTCATGCAGCTACCTTGATGCACCCGGATATGATGCTCGACAGAGAAAGTCTCACTCAACCTCAGTGGGTGCACCTGAATCTGCACACAAGGTGCAGGGAGTAAAGTGAGTACTTCCAACTCAGTGAGTAATAAACATAAATAAAGACTGAGAATAAGAAATCCTGAATAGGCACAAAGTAATTCTATAAATACAGGAACTTGAACCTAGCAGCATAAAATCCAGTGAAACAGTGAAAACAATTACAGAAATATCACAGCAGATAAGTAAATAAATGACAAATAATAGTATGCAAAGCAACACATAAACCGGTACTCTCCAGTACACGCTGCGGCGTGCAGCCCGCTCCATTTATTTATCGTCGACAGCGCTCACTGGGGGTGTGCAGACTCCGGGAGGGGCCCCTTACGGCCCAAGCGCAATAATAAGCCATCTCGTGGCATCAACCAGGCCCTTGGCCTCATATCAATATCAATACAGTACCGCTGCGGCGCGCAGCCCGATCCATGATCAGTCAAAAATCACATAAGCCCCTCGGGCATAACAATATAGAAATATTCGGCCCAAACTTCCTTTGAAAATATTAATTAAGTTTCAAGTGAGAGAAAAGTGGCAGAGTTTGCAAAACCGTATTAAATACAAGGACTGAGTTCAATTATATGTAAAAATGGTAAGAAACCAGTAAGAGCAATCCCTGAAGGATTCAATCAGTTGGCACGAGGCCCAATTATGACAATTAATCCATATTTATAAGGATATCGACTAAGCTTCAACCAATTAGGTAGTAATTTTATTAAGAGGGACGGACCAAGTCACGATCCCCGAGGGTGCTCTACCCCACGCCCGTTATCCGGCGTGCAAGTCACCTCAACATAACACTACAATGTGCAAATTCGGGGTTTCAAACCCTCAGAACAGCATTTACATCTATTACTCACCTCAAGCCGGCCAAAAGTCTAGCTCGCTATGCCCTTGCCTCTCGAATCGACCTCCTCGCGCGCCGAATCTGATCAAAACCACAACGAGTACATCACAATGTGCCAAAGGAACAATACCCAATCGAAAACAATCGAAAAATAGCGAAATCTCGAAATTAGCAAAACAGGAGCCCCGGGCCCACTTCACGAAAATCAGAAAATTTAACATCAACGGGTTCCTCATCTCGCCCCGAGTCCATGCATATAAAAATTACCAAAATCGGAGTCCAAATGGCCCCTCAAATCCCCATTATACCTCTCTTAAGTTTTAAGCCCTAACCTCCATTCTTAACCCTTGATTCCTTTATTTTTCAGTCTAAATTCATGTATTACACCATAAAATCATGTCTTAAGTCCAAGAATTCGTACCTGACCAAAGTCCTTGAAACCCTCTTCAAAATCGCCCAAAAACTCTCCAAGTCCGAAGTGAAATAGGTTACTCTTTCAAAAATTCGCGAAGAAGACTAATTTAATATTCTGCTCAGGCTTCTCGCTTCTGCGGTCTCGTTTCCGCTTATGCGGGACCGCTTCTTCGGCCATTATACCGCTTCTGCGGTTTTTCACTTAAAGGCTTCGACCGCTTCTGCGGCCCAGAAATCGCACCAGCGGAACCGCTTCTGCGGTCCACACTTCCGCTTCTGCGGAACTTGCCCTGAGTCCAAGACTCGCTTCTGCGACTTCCTCCTCCGCTTCTGCGTGACCGCACCTGCGGTCCCATAACCGCAGGTGCGAAAATACCAGATACCAGCAGACCTTAACCATGCAAAAATCCCGAAACTCTCCGTTTAACCATCCGAACTCCCCCCGAGGCCCCCGGAACCTCAACCAAAAATACCAATGCATCCTACAACGTTATTCAAACTTGTTCCAATCATAAAAACGCATCCAACAACACAAAAATCATCAATTCTCATCAAATTCAAGCCTAAGTTCTTCCAAAACTTCCGAAACACGCATTCGATCAAAAACCCGACCAAACCACCTCTGAATCATCTGAAATTTTACACACACATCCCAAATCACCTAATGAAGCTACTGCAACTCTCGGAATTCCATTCCGACCCTCGGATCAAAATCTCACCTATCAACCGGAAATCGCCAAAATACTAACTACACCGATTCAAGCCTAATTCTACACCGGACCTCCAAATTCACTTCTGATCGCACTCCTAAGTCACAAATCACTCCCCTAAGCTAACCAAATCACCGGAAATCACATCCGAGTCTTATAACTCATAAGTCAACATCCGGTTGACTTTTCCAATCCAAATCTTCCTTAAAGAGACTAAGTGTCTCATTTTCTACCAAAACCAATCCAAATCAACTCTAACAATCCAATACTGATAATGAAACATGAAGAAGCATAAAATGGGAGAAACGGGGCGGTAACTCATGAGACGAAGGGTTGGGTCGTCACATCCTCCCCAACTTAAACAAACGCTTGTCCTCGAGCGTAACCAGAGTTGTCCTAGAATCCAACCAAAAGCTGAATGACCTTACCAAGCATTTACCCGGGGGTGATCCCACGTCACCCTATCTCGCATAGGTCCGATAACACAATATAGCTGAAATTTCACAATCCATCTAGTCCATAAACCATAGAACCACATTGCACTTTCCGAAATCATACACAAGATCAAAACCTCACATCTATATTCAGAATAAGCCCGAACCAGCTGTAATAACCCATACCTGCAACCTCAGGTGTAATCATATGATATTCTATATAACCCAAACACTCGAAATGATAACTTCTATTCACAACAGTTGCACACAACACTCGAATACCGGTAGGAAACCTCTTAACAACTAAAGTTTCCTTCCAATACTTTTACATATACTGCAACTGATAACTAAAACACGCAGCAAGCCATCAGCATTCCTCAGATCAACCATTCATGAAACCACTTCTCCTTTAGCAAATACTACATCAAATTTCTTAGCCGAAGCTCGATATTATCCTTCCGACATACTGAAATCGAATCTGCTCGTACTCATTAAAAATCCCAACGATCTCATCTCATCAACACACTACTCTGGTGACATTACACATTAGTACAGGCCTAAGCCACAACTCGCACAATACGCGCACCAATAAGCAACAGTCCGAACATACTCAAATCATGAAAATGGCTCAAATGAAAGAGCTGTACTTCAAGCCCTCCAGTACCACCACAACACAAAACTGAGAACCCGTCTCCTATCATAGAGACAGAACACACAAATCTACTCACAGTATCATGCCTCCACATAACTTCGTCCCAATGCGTGACCTCATCCAGTATGAACCGCTTAGGAAATAAGCCACCCCGTACATAATCAAAAGTCTCGTATGATGCCACAAGGTGCTGATAGGCTACCGATTAAATCGCGGTACAAAAAGGAAGACGAACTCTGGAAGGAACTGCCTAGCTCACACACTAATACGTGCTCTCCTTAGAAAATAGGAAGTAAGGTATACAAAAATAGCATATAGGAAACTATGCTCAATGTCACACTGTTGCGGCGCGCAACCTGATCCAAATAACACACTCATGGCGGCGTGCCACCGGATCCACACATAACACTCACCTAAGGAGGAGTACATCAAGCTAAATTGCTCATTAATATAAAATACCGAATTTCGGTCACAAGCACGCTAAGTGCATAATACCGTCCCTGAGGGGACATATAGCGCTATAAGCTACCAAAACTCAAGCTCAACTGAGGAGCGATATACAATCTGAATATCGAGAGCCATTTTGCTCATAAACATCATTTCTACGTGGATCCTCAACACATAAGCATTTTCTCAAACCGTCTCACAACTCACACGGCGCAGTGTATCACTGCATAAAACATCTGACAACGAAATAACACCCTGACTCCTCCATAAGGAGCGCATCACTGAAATGAATCCATTTGGCCTGACATAGAGCCCATATTCACATTTGAATCCATCCATCGACCTCAAGCCGATTTTGATCACACTAGACTAGGTTAATTACCTTTCAAAGGTCCCTAACAACTCATCTTCCGCTCGTAACACATAGGAACATCCATCAAAGTCGGAGGAATCATCCGTAGTCCACAAGTCAATAGACCGAGTGCCCTCCCGGCATATATTCTCAATTCAACGATATTAACACAACCTTCATACTTAGTTCAAGTCTTCAATCAATCAAGTGACTAACTGCCATACTTACACACTCTTCCTGTGGGACACCCTCCCACAACCTACCATTACAGATAACTGGGTCGTACCTCCAAACCATCGGCCGCACTAACGCTGAAAAGCGATCAAGAATTATCAACCAGGATGCAAAGCCTTTTCACAAAACACCGTTCTCAGGTGACGCTGAAGACAATACTGACTTACCTTAAACGTCGAAACTACTTCCCTGCTCATCCGAGCTCGTGACATCCTTGTCCATACCGAGCTGTTACCTCTATCTTCACTTCAAATATTATACCACTCATTGCACCCAACATGCCAACATACGATAGGACACGCTTTTCATCAAAGCTTCGGAACCACTATTAGATTAACACTTCATCATATAAAACTTTCCACTTAACTCACTTCAGGAGAACCATAGCAACACACAGGTGAATTCTCATAACCGTAGAATATGCCAATCTCTAAGTAGTAGTCTAACCTACCATAACCCTTTCGGGATCCGCCTACACGTAACATGCCCATAACAATGGAATACTCTTGAATAACATCATTTACGACGGACGACAGGCCTAACCTGTACCGCCACAAATCACACACGTAACTTGATCATGCTGAAGGAATTGATCTCTATCACCAATATGCCATCAGATATAAGGCTAATCAATCCATCTTCTTTTGACTTACCCTGATTCCTTAGGAATAATGGTAACTGCATTCAACATATAACTCCATCCATCTGCACTCATCCTGAGTGACTTTGAATCACGAGACCATGCTGTCTCACATCCCACGAACCATTTCGTACCTTCCAACTGCTAAATCGCAAGTCAAAACATCATAAAATATTCTACGAATTCCGAGCCATTACCTGCACCTTCCTGATAGTGCTACATAAAAGCCCACAATTGATATAGAAAAATTACACATCTTGACCTCTCCCAATGGAGACTCAGTTTCTAATCACATATACAAATTTAAGATACCCAATTGTCATATGTAGAATCTCGACCACATTAGTACCATTCTTGAGAGTCATTTACTCTATTTAACTGCATTTAGCCTGATCAAATGAACAGAACCACCCGTGCCTCGTTAGCACTCTGACACCGCAGGATATGACCTCATCACAATACAAGCAAGCATCTTCCTGCTCTATGCACCGAGCATTCTTTACCAATAACAGCTTAAGACATCTTGTGATTCTCACACATCTACGAAGCACCATATAACCTTTGTCAAAATTTTGCTTCACTCGTGCCATCCTCGGCTCAATTTCCGCAACCAGAACTGATTCGCCAGCATGCCTCAAACCGGAACCAACATAGCACATAACCGTACAATTAGCTAATCAATAGCAAACTCCCCAACTTGGCTCGAAGCCATAGATCAAAACACTCCCAACCACTCATAACGCACATACTCCATTACTGCCTTAATACCATAGTGAGATTAAACTCAATCCTTCATAAGCTTGTGGAAACACAAATCATCTGAATATTTTTAACTCTTCTGCAGATCTCGCATTCACTCACACAACAGTTAAGCCCACTCTCTAGGCGATCCAATTTAGATGTCAACACATTTTCTTCACTTGTAAATGAGATCTTCTAATAGATAACATAAGGATTACACAACTTTAGAACACTCCGCAGGAGATGAACCACCTGTTTTGCCTCCAACTACCATTTCTGTATACCTTCCACCGTCCTAAACTGTACTCAGTCGCTTAGTCTTCCTGAGTCTGAACTCATACCGCAACATAAAATTTTTACTTCACTCTCAACTGGAAACATGAAAAGATTCTTCACGCGCCCATAACTCGGAGCTATACCTCGAATCACGATGGAAATTCAAACACCTAATAGTTCTTCTATCATCCAGTAGACCTTCCTCATCGCTTCCAAGTCACGTAGATACATCTCGCAGTATTAACATAGTCATCATATAGCTATCCAGCCGTTACTTCCACTAATAGGCACAATACCGAACATATAAGTTCGAAACACTTGCTCACACAATCAGCACCTCAGTGCTCAAGCCATAGGAAAAGATCCGGCCTCAAGTCCTCCAGACTGGCCCAACATAAACTCACAGAGATTACATCTCGCCCCTCGATCGGAGAATCACAAGCCATCAAGGCACATCTGATACTGAGTGTTATGCGCGCGTACGAACACGTGGAAGGAATTTCAAGAGTTTCTTTTCAAGCTGAATCAAGGACGCACGATAAGAATTCAAGAATGTGAAGTTTTCCTAAAGGTTCTGCAGCCTCTCGAGGATAAGTACAGACGTCTCCATACCGATCCACGAGACTCTACTAAACCGGCTCATGACTCGCAAGACCAAGTAACCTAGGCTCTGATACCAACTTGTCACGACCCCAACCCCGGTCGTGATGGTGCCCAACACACTGCTAGGCAAGCCTGACCAATTCCATAACTTTAACCATTTATACAACTCACGAATTACTTAACCTCGATGAATTACTAAATCACAATACTGAATATCTGAAATAAAGTTAAAACATGTGAAAACCCAAGTAGAAATACTACTACATAGCCCGAAGAATCCGGTGTCACAAGTCTGAGCCTCTAATATACGAGTGTCAACCTACTACATAATGTTCCGAAGAAATGCGGAATAAAAATAAATAGGATAGATGGGAAGATCAGGACTGCGGACGTCATGCAGCTACCTTGATGCTCCCGGATGTGATGCTCAACAGAGAAAAGTCTCACTCAGCCTCAGCGGGTGCACCTGAATCTGCACACAAGGTGCAGGGAGTAAAGTGAGTACTTCCAACTCAATGAGTAATAAACATAAATAAGGACTAAGGATAAGAAATCCTGAGTAGGCACAAAGTAATTCTATAAATACAGAAACTTGAACCTAGCAACATAAAATCCAGTGAAACAGTGAAAAACAATTACAAAAATATCACAGCAGATAAGTAAATAAATGATAATTAATAGTATGCAATGCAACACATAAACTGGTACTCTCCAGTACCCGCTGCGGCGTGCAGCCTGCTCCATTTATTTATCGTCGACGGTGCTCAGTGGGGGTGTGCAGACTCCGGGAGGGGCCCCTTACGGCCCAAGCGCAATAATAAGCCATCTCGTGGCATCAACCAGGCCCTTGGCCTCATATCAATATCAATGCAGTACCGCTGCGGCACGTAGCCCGATCCACGACCAGTCCAAAATCACATAAGACCCTCGGGCATAACAATATAGAAATATTCGGCCCAAACTTCCTTTGAAAATATTAATAAAGTTTCAAGTGAGAGAAAAGTGGCTGAGTTTGCAAAACTGTATTAAATACTAGGACTGAGTTCAATTATACATAAAAATGGTAAGAAACCAGTAAGAGCAATCCCTGAAGGATTCAATTAGTTGGCACGAGGCCCAATTATGACAATAAATCCATTTTTATAAGGATATCGACTAAGCTTCAATCAATTAGGTAGTAATTTATTAAGCGGGACGGACCAAGTCACGATCCCCGACGGTGCTCTACCCCACGCCCGTTATCCGGCGTGCAAGTCACCTCAACATAGCACTATAATTTGCAAATTCGGGGTTTCAAACCCTCAGAACAGCATTTACATCTATTACTCACCTCAAGCCGGCTAGAAGTCTAGCTCGCTATGCCCTTGCCTCTCGAATCGACCTCCTCGCGCGCCGAATCTGATCAAAACCACAGCGAGTACATCACAATGTGCCAAAGGAACAATACCCAATCGAAAACAATCGAAAATAGCGAAAATCTCAAAATTAGCAAAACCCGAGCCCCGGTCCCACTTGACAAAAATCAGAAAATTTAACATCAACGGGTTCTTCATCTCGCCCCGAGTCCATGCATATAAAATTTACCAAAATCGGAGTCCAAATGACCCCTCAAATCCCCATTATACCTCTCTTAAGTTTCAAGCCCTAACCTCTATTCTTAACCCTTGATTCCTTTATTTTTCAGTCTAAATTCATGCATTTACACCATAAAATTATGTTTTAAGCCCAAGAATTCATATTCGATCAAAGTCCTTGAAACCCTCTTCAAAATCGCCCAAAAACTCTCCAAGTCCGAAGTGAAATAGGTTACTCTTTCAAAAATTCGCGAAGAAGACTAATTTAATATTCTGCCCAGGTTTCTCGCTTCTGCGGTCCCGTTTTCGCTTATGCGAGACCGCTTCTGCAGCCATTATACCGCTTCTGCGGTTTTTCACTTAAAGGCTCTGACCGCTTCTGTGGCCCAGAAATCGCACCAGCAGGACCGTTTCTGCGGTCCACACTTCCGCTTCTGCGGAACTTGCCCTGAGTCCAAGACTCGCTTCTGCGACTTCCTCCTCCGCTTCTGCGTGACCGCACCTGCGGTCCCATAACCGCAGGTGCGAAAATACCAGATACCAGCAGACCTTAACCATGCAAAAATTCTGAAACTCTCCGTTTAACCATCCGAACTCCCCCCGAGGCCCCCAGAACCTCAACCAAAAATACCAATGCATCCAACAACGTTATTCAAACTTGTTCCAATCATAAAAACACATCAAGCAACACAAAAATCATCGATTCTCATTGAATTCAAGCCTAAGTTCTTCTAAAACTTCCGAAACACGCATTCGATCAAAAACCCGACCAAACCACCTCCGAATCTTCTGAAATTTTGCACACACATCCCAAAACACCAAACGAAGCTACTGCAACTCTCAGAATTCCATTCCGACCCTCGGATCAAAATCTCACCTATCAACCGAAAATCGCCAAAATACTAACTCCGCTGATTCAAGCCTAATTCTATACCGGACCTCCAAATTCACTTCCGATCACACTCCTAATTCAAAAATCACTCCCCTAAGCTAACCAAATCACCGAAAATCACATCCGAGCCTTCTAACTCATAAGTCAACATCCGGTTGACTTTTCCAATCCAAACCTTCCTTAAAGAGACTAAGTGTTTCATTTTCTACCAAAACCAATCCAAATCAACTCTAACACACCAATACTGATAATGAAACATGAAGGAGCATAAAATGGGGATAACTGGGCGGTAACTCATGAGACGACGGGTCGGGTTGTCACAATCATACCAAGCACGTGGAGCTTGCTTTAGTCCATACAGTGCCTTAGTGAGCTTGTATACATGATATGGGAATTCTGAATCTACAAACCCAAGAGGTTGTTTTACATAAACTTCTTCCTCAATGAATCCATTCAAGAAGGCACTTTTAACATCCATTTGAAATAGTCTAAACCCTTTAAATGATGCGTATGCCAGAAGGATTCGTATGGATTCCAAGCGAGATACTGGAGCGAAGGTTTCATCGTAGTCGACTTCTTCCTGTTGTGAGTACCCCTGAGCAACCGGTCTGGCTTTATTTCTTATGACTTTTCCATCCTTATTCAATTTATTTCTGAAAACCCATTTTGTTACAATTACAGAAACCTTTTCAGGTTTGAGTAT
The DNA here is from genome assembly GCF_001879085.1 of Nicotiana attenuata. Lineage (NCBI taxonomy): Eukaryota > Viridiplantae > Streptophyta > Magnoliopsida > Solanales > Solanaceae > Nicotiana > Nicotiana attenuata. Next base: position 151,914 of record NW_017671722.1, on the reverse strand, counting down.
CAGACTCCACACTTGATTCTTACGAAATTGATCTAGTTCTTCTTGCATAGCTTGAACACAACTTGAGTTTTTTAGTGCTTCCTCTATCTTTTTTGGCTCAATCTGAGAGATTAATGCAACATTTGCTTTCTTTTTGAAAGTTCCCATTGTTTTCATTCCTTCATGTGGATCCCCAATAATGAATTTTTGAGGATATTCAGGCTCAGTTCTCCATTCGTTTGGACGAACTATATTGGGAGTCGACTTAGTTGGTTGTTCTGGTACATTACTACTGTCTTCACCAGTTAGCTCTATTACAGCAGATATGTCAGTCGACTCTTGAGGTTTGCTTATCTCCTAAAGTTCTTGAGCTTGATCTTCATTACCTGCAGTAACTCTGTGACGACCCGACCAGTCGTCTCATGATTTACCGCTCCATTTCCCCATTTCTTCTTCTTTATGCTTTGTTATCCATGTTTTATGTGATCGAGTTGATTAGTTTGTGTTCGGAGAGGATTTGCTAAGATATGAGACACTTAGTCTCTTTTAGAAGGTTTAAGTTGGAAAAGTCAACCGGATGTTGACTTATGTGTTAGAGGGCTCGGATGTGAGTTTCGATGGTTTGGTTAGCTTTGAGAGGTGATTTGTGACTTAGGAGTGTGATCGGAATGGGTTTTGGAGGTCCGGAGTAGAATTAGGCTTGAATTGGCGAAGTTGATATTTTGGCGATTTCCGGTTGATAGGTGAGATTTTGATCCGGGTGTCGGAATGGAATTCTGAGAGTTTCAGTAGCTCCATTATGTCATTTGGGATGTGTGTGCAAAATTTCAGGTCATTCGGACGTGGTTTGGTTGGGTTTTTGATCGAAAGCGTATTTCGGAAGTTTTCAGAAAACTTAGGCTTGAATTCGATGTGAATTAGTGGATTTGATGTTGTTTGAGGTGTTTTGATGATTGGAACAAGTTTGAATGAGGTTTTAGGATGTGTTGGTGCTTTTGGTTGAAGTCCCGGGGGCTTCGGGGATGTTTCGGATGGTCAATCAGACCATATTTGGAGTTTGGAAGTTGCAGAAAAATCAGTTCAGGTGTTGCAGAATTTTGTTCTCTGCGATCGCGTAGGGTGTCATGCAATCGCATAGGAGGTTTTGAGGAGGCTGTCCATTTGTGCTTTGCGTTCGCGGAGTTTGGCATGCGATCGCAAAGTTTGGGGAGGTTGGTCTTCGCAAACGCGTAGTGAGTGCTGCGTTCACATAGAGTAAATTGGACCTAGGGGTCCTGGATGGTTTTGTTCATTGCGAACGCGGAGGGAGGTCCGCGATCGCGTAGAGTAAGGAGCTTGGGCATTGTGTTCTCAGGCGATTCATTGCAATCGCGTAGAGTGAATTTTGGGCGTTGAAATTTTGTGCTTCACGATCGCGAGGGATTTTCCGCGATCACATAGAAGGAAACGAGGCCTGGGCAAAATGTTCTTAAAGTCGTCTTGTTCGCGAATGTGGGTCTATTTTCACCCATAGCTGCTCTTTCTTGAGAGATTTTGGAGGAGATTAAAGAGAGATTCAAGGAGAAACGCTTGGAGGTAAGAATTTCGGACCTAAAACTCGATTCTATTGTGAAATCTACCTAGGAAATCATGGAACTTAAGCTAAAAATGGTAGAAGTAGGGCTTGGGATTTTGAAATTTGATTTGGGGATTTGGAGGACCAATTGGGGTCGGATTTGAGAACTTTTGGTATGTATGAACTCGTGAGGAGATAAGGAACCCGTTGATGTAAAAATTTCTGAGTTTCGAGGAGTGGGCCGAGGCTCGAGTTTTGCTAATTTCGGGATTTTTGGTATTTTTCGATTGTTTTTGCTTGGGCTTTGTTCCCTTAGAATATTGTAACGTATTCGTTTTGATTTTGGATAGATTCGACGCACGTGGAGGCCGATTCGAGGGGCAAAGGCATCGCGAGCTAGAGATTTAGCCGGTTCGAGGTGAATAATGATTGTAAATGATGCTCTGAGGGTTCGAAACCCCGGATTTGCACATCGTAGTGCTATATTGAGGTGAGACACGCGCTTGACGACGAGCGTGGGGTCATTTACTATTGGGGATTGTGACTTGGTCTGTCCCGATTTATGATTTTGCCGCGTATTTGACTGAAACTTATTTGCCATCACTATGATTTGGGCTGAATGCCACATCTGGGCTTTGTGCCAGCTATTTGAACCCTTCGGGAATTTTTATTACTATTCCTCACTGTTTGACTTATTACTTGAGCTCAGTCCTGTTAATTTCTACTGTTTTACTATTCAACCATTCATTCTCAGATTCTAAGACTTAAATGATATTTAAAATGATGTTTGGGCTGAAAACACTATTTTACTATTGCCCGAGGAGCTTGTGATGATTTTTCGGACTGATTAAGGCCGAGGGCCTATATTGTGAGGAACACTGATATTGATTAATATGAGGCCGACGGCCTAGATTGATGCCACGAGATGGCTTGTGTCCCTCCAGGAGTCTGCACACCCCAGTGAAAGCAGGTACCCAGTTGTGATATGAGATTGAGCCCGGGGGGCTGGTATTGTACTGAGATATGGCCCGAGGGGCGGATTTGTGGATACTGAGCCCCAGGGGCGAACTTCTTTCTGTTACTTTACATTATTTACCTATTTTTACCTGTTGAAAGGAGTTTTTACTGGGTTTTTACTGATTTACTGTTTTCAAACGATGTTTTACTGCTCATTATAGAATACTTTGTGCTTTATATGATTTCTTATCTTCAGTCATTATTTATAGTTATTACTCACTGGGTCGGAGTACTCACATTACTCCCTGCACCATGTGTGCAGATTCAGGCGTTGTTGGTCCCGCTCCGGAGTGTTGATTCCTCAAGTCCAGGCAGTGTTTCGGAGACTACGAGGTAGCTGTTGGCGTCCGCAACCCCCGTGCCTCCCTTATCTTATTATTTTTCTATGTTCTTCAGACAATTGTACGAGATACTGTATTTAGTAGACTTGTGTCAGGATTCGTAGTTGCTCATGACTTGTGACATCCCGGTTTGGGCTGTGTCGGGCTGGTTTTTCCGCTATTTCCATGTTATTTAACTATGCTTAGATCATGATCAATGCTATTTAACTATTAAAGACTAAGAAAATGGTTATTGACTGGCCTTGTCTTCACGAGAGGCGCCATCACGATCGGGTTCGGGGTTATGAGCAGGTCTCGCGAGTCATGAGCAGGTTTAGTAGAGTCTTGACGATCGGTACGGAGATGTCTGTATTTATCCTCGAGAGGCTGCAGAACCTTTAAGAAAACTTCATATTCTTGGAATTCTCATCGTGCGAACTTGTTGGTCCGAGTACTAAACTTCTATTATTCTATTCTCTCATAGATGGTGAGGACACGAGCTACTGGACGAGGTGAATGACCACCAGTGCCACCAGCTGAGACCACCAGTGGCCGTGGATGTGGTCATGGTCGTGGGAGAGGCAGAGCAGTGAGGCTGCACCTGTTGATCCACCAGCTGCCTCAGTTCAGGACCAGGTTCCAGCTGTGGATCCTCCAGCAGCACCAGCTCAGGCACCAGCTGTGCCTATTGTGATTTCGGGTCTTCAGGAGGCCTTGGCACAGATATTATCAGTTTGTACTAGCCTAGCTCAAGCGGTTTCAGCCACTACACCCGCAACTACTTCACAGGCCGGGAAAGGCAGTCAGACTCCCGCCGCCCGCACGCCTGAGCAGGTCGTGCAGGGGCTTCATACGCCGGGGGCACATCCACTGTCATGCCAGCGGATGAGCAGCGTAGGTTGGAGATATTTGGGAGACTTCAGCCTCCGACCTTCAGCGAAGCAGAGGGCGAGGATGCCCAGGGCTTTCTAGACAAGTGTCAGAGGATGCTTCGTACAGCCGGTATCTTAGAGACTAGCGGGGTCGCTTTCACTACTTATCAGTTTTCAGGACATGCATTCACCTGGTGGGAGGATCTTGAGAGACGCAGGCCTGTTGGTACAGCACCTCTTTCCTGGCAGCAGTTCTCCGTTCTCTTTTTGGAGAAGTATGTACCGCAGTCTCGCAGGGAGGAGCTGCGTAGACAATTTGAGTGGTTGCGTCAGGGAGACATGACTGTGTCACAGTATGAGTTAAGATTCTCTAAGTTGGATCGTCATGCCATCTGGTTGGTTCCAACAGGTCGAGAGAGGATCAGGAGGTTTATCGATGGTCTTACATATCAGCTCTGTATTCTTATGACCAGGGAGAGGGTGACTAGTGCTAACTTCAAGGATGTGGTGGATATTTCCAGGGAGACTGAGTTTGTCCGTCGCCAGGAGCGAGAGGAGAGGGAGGTCAAGAGGCCTCGAGGATCTGGTAGTTACAGTGGTGGCCGTTCAAGGGGCCAGTTCCAGCACGATAGAGGCCGACAGTTCCGTCAGGGTCAGTCTGATCGCCCAGGTTATCGAGGAGTATCATCGAGGCATGGTTCCCACAGTTCGCACTAGGGCCATTCTTCACTTAGTGCCCTCCCAGCTTAGAGCTCATCCCGTGCTCCATCTGTTTAGGGCTCTTCTACGCCAAGTGCATCTGTTGGTCACTCCGGTGCGAGGGGTTCCCATCAGTCCCCTTCTCCAGCACCTAGGATTTGTTACGAGTGTGGCGAGATGGGCCACATGTGGAGGCAGTGTCCCCGCCGTGTTGCTAGTTCATCCTAGTAGAGGGGTCAGTCATCAGCTTTAGCGCCAGTTGCTCCACCACCACCTGCCCAGTCAGCTAGGGGTGGGGATCAGTCAGCCAGGGCTTGCCCCAGAGGAGGAGGTCGATCAGGGGGCGGTCAGGCCCGTTTCTATGCTCTTCCAGGCAGACCCGATGCCATTGCTTCTAATGCTGTCATTACAGGTATTATTTCATTCTGCCACAGAGATGCCTCTGTACTATTTGATCCCGGTTCTACCTATTCTTATGTGTCATCATACTTTGCTCACTATTTGGGTACTCCTCGTGAGTCTCTTGCTTTACTTGTTCATGTATCTATCTCGGTGGGCGAGACTGTTGTTGTATACCGTGTGTACCGGTCATGTGTGGTGACTATCGAGGGTCTGGAGACCCGAGTTGACCTTTTATTATTGAGTATGGTGGATTTCGATGTCATTCTGGGCATGGATTGGCTATCTCCGTGCCGTGCTATTCTAGACTATCATGCTAAGACAGTCACTTTGGCTATGTCGGGTGTGCCACGGATCGAGTGGCGTGGTGTGAATGATTAAGTTCCTAGCAGAGTGATTTCTTTCTTGAAAGCCCAATGTATGGTTGGGAAGGGTTGTCTTTCGTATCTTGCCTTTGTGAGGGATGTTGGAGCTGAGGCTCCCAGTATTGATTTTGTCCCAGTTGTGAGGTATTTCCCTGATGCATTCCCTGCAGACCTGCCGGGCATGCCGCCGGACAGGGATATTAATTTCGGTATTGACCTGGTGCCGGGCACTCAGCCCATTTCTATTCCGCCGTATCGTATGGCACCAGCGGAGCTGAAGGAGTTAAATGAGCAGGTTCAGGAACTCCTAAATTAGGGGTTCATCCGGCCTAGTGTGTCACCTTGGGGTGCGCCGGTTCTGTTTGTGAAGAAGAAGGATCGCATAATGAGAATGTGCATTGATTATAGGCAATTGAACAAAGTAACAGTTAAGAACAAGTATCCTTTACCTCGCATTGATGATTTATTCGACCAGCTTCAGGGAGCGAGGGTATTCTCCAAGATTGATCTCTGTTCGGGTTATCACCAGTTGAAGATCAGGGATTCTGATATTCTTAAAATAGCCTTCAGGACCAGATATGGTCATTTGGAGTTCCTGGTTATGTCTTTTGGGCTGACCAATGCCCCAGCAGCGTTCATGCATTTGATCCGGCCTTATCTTGACTCATTTGTTATAGTGCTCATTGATGATATCCTGGTATATTCGCGTAGTTAGGAGGAGCGCGCGGAGCATTTGAGGATTGTGTTGCCGAGAATGAGGGAGGAGAAGCTTTATGCAAAGTTCTCCAAGTGTGAATTTTGGCTTAGTTCAGTGGTATTTTTGGGACACGTGGTGTCCAGTGAGGGTATACAGGTTGACGCGAAGAAGATAGAGGCGGTGCAGAGTTGGCCCAGACCGTCCTCAGCCACAGAGATTCACAGTTTTCTTGGTTTGGCAGGCTATTATCGCCGGTTTGTTCAGGGATTCTCATCTATCGCATTGCCCTTGACCAAGTTGACTTAGAAGGGTGCTCCATTTGTATGGTCGGACGAGTGTGAGGAGAGCTTTTAGAAGCTCAAGACAGCTTTGACCACAGCTCCGGTGTTGGTTCTGCCATCAGCTTCAGGTTCATATACAGTGTATTGTGATGCTTCGAGAGTAGGGAGTGGTTGTGTATTGATGCAGGATGGTAGAATTATTGCATATGCTTCTTGTCAGTTGAAGCCCCACGAGAAGAACTACCTCGTTCATGATTTGGAGTTGGCTGCCATAGTTCACACATTAAAGATTTGGAGGCATTATTTATATGGTGTATCTTGTGAGCTATTCACTGATCATCGCAGTCTTCATCATTTGTTCAAGCAAAAGGATCTTAATTTGAGGCAACGAAGGTGGTTGGAGTTGCTTGAGGATTATGATATCACCATATTGTATCATCCGAGAAAGGCCAATATAGTGGACGATGCTTTGAGCCGAAAGGCAGTGAGTATGGGGAGTTTGGCATATATTCTAGTTGGGGAGAGACCTCTTGCGGTTGATGTTCAGGCTTTGGCCAATCGGTTCGTGAGGTTGGATATTTCTGAGCCCAGTCGGGTATTGGCTTGTGTGGTATCTCGGTCTTCTTTATATGATCGCATTTGAGAGCGCCAGTATGATGACCCGCATTTGCTTGTCCTTAGGGACAGAGTTCAGCATGATGATGCTAGAGATATGACCATTGGTGATGATGGAGTGTTGAGGATGCAGAGCCGGATTTACGTGCCCAATGTGGATGGGCTTCGGGAGTTGATCTTGGAGGAGGCCCATAGCTCGTGGTATTCCATTCATCCGGGTGCGGCGAAGATGTATCAGGATCTTAAACAGCATTACTGGTGGCGGAGAATGAAGAAAGATATTGTGGGGTTTGTAGCTCGGTGCCTCAATTGTCAGCAGGTGAAATATGAGCATCAGAGACCGAGTGGCTTGTTTCAGAAGATGGTTATTCCTGAGTGGAAGTGGGAGAGGATCACTATGGATTTTGTTGTTAGACTCCCTCGGACTTTGAAGAAGTTCGATGCTATTTGGGTGATTGTGGATAGGGTGATCAAGTCCGCACACTTCATTCCTATTTGTACTTCTTATTCTTCAGAGCGGCTGGCAAAGATATATATTTGGGAGATTGTTCGGTTGCGCGGTGTCCCAGTTTCTATCATTTCAGATCGGGGTACTCAGTTTACTTCCCAGTTTTGGCAGTCTGTTCAGCGAGAGTTGGGTACTCAGGTACAGTTGAGCACAGCCTTTCACCCTTAGATGGACGGGCAGTCCGAGCGCACCATTCAGATATTGGAGGATATACTACGCGCTTGTGTGATTGATTTCAGAGGGTCGTGGGATCGATTTCTACCCCTTTCAGAGTTTGCTTACAATAACAGCTACCATTCGAGTATTCAGATTGCCCCATATGAGGCCTTGTACGGGAGGCGGTGTAGATCTCCAGTTGGTTGGTTCGAGCCCGGTGGGCTAGGCTATTGGGGACAGATTTTGTTCAGGATGCTTTGGATAAGGTGAAGGTAATTCAGGAGAGACTTCATACAGCGCAGTCGAGACAGAAAAGTTATGCGGACAGGAAGGTTCGAGATATGTCCTACATGGTTGGTGAGAAGGTCCTGTTGAAGGTTTCACCCACGAAGGGCGTTATGAGATTCCATAAGAAAGGAAAGTTTAGTCCGTGGTTCACTGGGCCTTTTGAGGTACTTCGGAGGATTGGGGAGGTGGCTTATGAGCTTGCGTTGCCACCCAGCTTTTCGAGTGTGCATCCGGTTTTCCATGTGTCTATGCTCCGTAAGTATATTAGAGGTCCGTCATGTTCTGGATTTCAGCACAGTTCAGTTTGAGGGTGATTTGACTTATGATGTAGAGCCATCAGCTATTTTTGAGCGTCAGGTTCAGAAGTTGAGGTCAAAAGATATAGCTTTAGTGAAGGTGAAGTGGAGAGGTCGACCCGTGGAGGAGGCCACCTAGGAGACCGAGCGGGAGATGCGGAGCAGATATCCTCACCTGTTTGAGGCTTCAGGTATGTTTCTTGACTCGTTCGAGGATGAACGTTTGTTTAAGTTGGGGTGGATGTGACGACCCGGCCAGTCGTCTCATGAGTTACCGCTCCGTTTCCCCATTTCTGCTTTATACTTCGTTATCCGTGTTTTTATGTGATCGAGTTGATTAGTTTATGTTTGGAGAGAATTTGCTAAGATATGAGACACTTAGTCTCTTTTAGAAGGTTTAAGTTGGAAAAGTCAACCGGATGTTGACTTATGTGTTAGAGGGCTCGGATGTGAGTTCCGATGGTTCGGTTAGCTTCGGGAGGTGATTTTTGACTTAGGAGTGTGATCGGAATGGGTTTTGGAGGTCCGGAGTAGAATTAGGCTTGATTTGGCGAAGTTGATATTTTGGTGATTTCCGGTTGATAGGTGAGATTTTGATCTGGGTGTCGGAATAGAATTCCGAGAGTTTCAGTAGCTTCGTTATGTCATTTGGGATGTGTGTGCAAAATTTCAGGTCATTCGGACGTGGTTTGGTAGGGTTTTTGATCGAAAGCGTATTTTGGAAGTTTTTAGAAAACGTAGGCTTGAATTCGATGTGAATTAGTGGATTTGATGTTGTTTGAGGTGTTTTGATGATTGGAACAAGTTTGAATGAGGTTTTAGGATGTGTTGGTGCTTTTGGTTGAAGTCCCGGGGGCTTCGGGGAAGTTTCGGATGGGCAATCGGACCATTTTTGGAGATTGGAAGTTGCAGAAAAATCAGCTCAGGTGTTGCAGAATTTTGTTCTCTGCGATCGCGTAGGGTGTCATGCGATCGCATAGGAGGTTTTGAGGAGGCTGTCCATTTGTGCTTTGCGTTCGCGGAGTTTGGCATGCGATCGCATAGTTTGGGGAGGTTGGTCTTCGCGAACGCGTAGTGAGTGCTGCGTTCGCATAAAGTAAATTGGACCTAGGGGTCCTGGATGGTTTTTTTCATTGCGAACGCGGAGGGAGGTCCGCGATCGCGTAGAGTAAGGAGCCTGGGCATTGCGTTCGCAGGCGATTTATTGCGATCGCGTAGAGTGAATTTTGGGTGTTAAAATTTCGTGCTTCGCGATCGCGAGGGATTTTCCGCGATTGCATAGAAGGAAACGAGGGCTGGGCAGAATATTTTTAAAGTCGTCTTGTTCGCTAATGTGGGTCTATTTTCACCCATAGCTGCTCATTTTTGAGAGATTTTGGAGGAGATTAAAGAGAGATTCAAGGAGAAACGTTTGGAGGTAAGAATTTTGGACCTAAAACTCGATTCTATTGTGAAATCTACCTAGGAAATCAAGGAGCTTAAGCTAAAAATGGGAGAACTAGGGCTTGGGATTTTGAAATTTGATTTGGGGATTTGGAGGACCAATTGGGGTCGGATTTGAGAACTTTTGCTATGTATGAAGTCGTGAGGAGATAAGGAACCCGTTGATGTAAAATTTTCTGAGTTTCGAGGAGTGGGCCCGGGGCTCGGGTTTTGCTAATTTCGGGATTTTTGGTATTTTTCGATTATTTTCGCTTGGGCTTTTTTCCCTTAGCATATTGTAACGTATTCGTTTTGATTTTTGATAGATTCGACGCACGTGGAGGTCGATTCGAGGGGCAAAGGCGTCGCGAGCTAGAGATTTAGCCGGTTCGAGGTGAGTAGTGATTGTAAATGATGCTCTGAGGGTTTGAAACCCCGGATTTGCACATCGTAGTGCTATATTGAGGTGAGACACGCGCTTGAAGACGAGCGTGGGGTCATTTACTATTGGCGATTGTGACTTGGCCTGTCCCGATTTGTGATTTTACCGCGTATTTGATTGAAACTTATTTGCCATCACTATGGTTTGGGCTGAATGCCACATCTGGGATTCGTGCCAACTATTTGAACCCTTCGGGGATTTTTATTACTATTCCTCACTGTTTGACTTATTACTTGAGCTCAGTCCCGATAATTTCTACTGTTTTACTATTCAACCATTCATTCTCAGATTCTAAGACTTAAATGATATTTAAAATGATGTTTGGGCTGAAAACACTATTTTACTATTGCCCGAGGGGCTTGTGATGATTTTTCGGACTGAGTAAGGCCGAGGGCCTATATTGTGAGGAACACTGATATTGATTGATATGAGGCCGGGGGCCTAGATTGATGCCACAAGATGGCTTGTGATTGTGCTTGGGCCGTAGCGGGCCCCTCCAGGAGTCTGCACACCCCCAGTGAGCGCGGGTACCCAGTTGTGATATGAGATTGAGCCCGAGGGGGCTGGTACTGTACTGAGATATGGCCCGAGGGGCGAACTTCTGTCTGTTACTTTACATTATTTACCTGTTGAAAGGAGTTTTTACTGGGTTTTTACTGATTTATTATTTTCAAACGATGTTTTACTGCTCATTATAGAATACTTTGTGCTTTATGTGATTTCTTATCTTCAGTCATTATTTATATTTATTACTCACTGGGTTGGAGTACTCACATTACTCCCTGCACCGTGTGTGCAGATTCAGGCGTTGTTGGTCCCGCTCCGGAGTGTTGATTCCTCCAGTCCAGGCGGTGTTTCAGAGACTACGAGGTAGTTGTTGGCATCCGCAGCCCCCATGCCTCCCTTATCTTATTATTTTTCTATGTTCTTCAGACAGTTGTACCAGATAGTGTATTTAGTAGACTTGTGTCAGGATTCGTAGTTGCTCATGACCTGTGACACCCCGGTTTGGGCTGTTTCGGGCTGGTTTTTCCGCTATTTCCATATTATTTAACTATGATTAGATCATTATCAATGCTATTTAACTGTTAAAAACTGAGAAAATGGTTATTGGCTGGCCTTGTCTTCACGAGAGGCGCCATCATGATCGGGTTCGGGGTTAGGGTCGTGACAAACTCCTTTCTCGACCAAGGGATTATTTTAATCGAATATAACATGTACTGATTCTTCCACACATAGTGTGCGTTTATTATATACCCTAAAAGATCTACTATTTAAGGAATATCCTAGGAAAATACCTTCGTCACTTCTTGGGTCGAATTTTCCAAGAATATCCTTACCGTTATTATGAACAAAACATTTACTTCCGAAGGGATGGAAGTAGCTGATATTGGGACGTTTACCTTTCCACAGTTCATAAGGAGTCTTCTTCACAATGGGCCATATGAGACATCGATTTAGAATGTGACATGCTGTGCTTACGCCTTCTGCCCAGAAGTGATTTGGTAGTGAATGATCTAGCAACATAGTTCTTGCCATATCTTGGAGAGTTCTATTTTTTTGTTCCACAACTCCATTCTGTTGTGGTGAGCGTGGTGCAGAGAAATTATGTGTGTGTCCTTGATCATTGCAGAATTCTTCAAGTGCTCTGCTTTCAAATTCTCCACCATGATCGCTCTGAATTGTTGAAATAAGATATCCCTTCTCTCTTTCAACCTCCTTACAGAAAACTTCTAAATTTCTTAATGCTTCATCGTTATGAGATAACAAAATTACCCAAGTGAAACGTGAAAAATCATCTATAATAACAAAAGCATATCTTTTTCCTCCTATGTTAGCAGTTCGAGTAGGCCCAAATAAATCCATGTGAAGTAGTTGCAAAGGTTTTGAGGTAGATACAATATCTTTGTTTTTGAAAGAGTTTCTGGTTTGCTTACCCATTTGACATGCATCATAGATATGAGTTCTAGAGAAGTTCAGTTTAGGAAGACCAACAATTAACTCATATTTAGATATTTTTTCTATCAAATGCATACTAGCATGACCGAGTTTCCTATGCCACAACCATGGATCATTAGACATAGAGGATAAGCAGATATGACCACTTATTTTTTCAAAACTATCAAGAATATAAACATTTTCATACCTTTTTCCGGGAAGAACTATTTTACCTGATTCGTCTTCAATAGCACATCCTGTTTTCTTAAAATTTACCTCATATCTTGAGTCGCAAAGTTGACTTATGCTCAAGAGATTATAGTTGAGGCCATTAACCAGATAAACTTTAGTGACGTCACAGTTGTTGTTAAAGGGAATTGTTCCAGTACCGACTATTGTGCCTTTTGAGTCATCCCCGAATTTAACACTTCCTCCATCGATTTGTGTGACTTCTTTGAACAGGTTTTTGTCACCTGTCATATGACTGGAACACGCATTGTGTAGATACCATTTTCCTTTGCGGCTTATTCTGTGGTGTTCCTCACTGGTTTCACCTCGTGCCGTGAAACAGTTTTCATTTTCTTCATCTGAGTTGTCCTCATCTGTCCAGCATCCTGAGGATTTGTTCATTTCATTTTCCAGAATCGTCATGAAGCAGAGATTTGCTATTTCTTCATGGTCTGGGGTGTCTTCATCACTCCAGCTTCCGAAGGATTTGTTCCTGTTGAAGCCTCTAGAGATCTTTCTCTTTAGTTCTGGGCACTCTGCTTGAATGTGCCCAAATCTTCCACATTCGTAGCACTTTCCATCGTTCTTATCCGGTTCATTGTATTGCCTGGATCGTCTTGGTAGAATTCTTCCTTTCTTTGTATTCCAGAATCTTCTCATTAGTCCATCCATGTTTCTTGACATCATAGCGATCTCTTCTGGTAAAGCTTCAGGATCATCGTCAATTTCGTTTTCAGCTGTTTCAATTGAGGCCTTGAATGCAACTATTTTATTTTTCTCTTCTTGACTAGTCTTCTTTAGATGCGTCCTTTCAAAAGCTATGAGTTCTCCTCTTAGCTCATCATAGGATAGTTTGTTTACATCTTGAGATTCCAGTGTGACTACTTTGGTCTGCCAGGTGGTTGGCAAACTTCTTAGAATTTTTCTAACTTGATCACCGCTGGTATAGGGCTTGCCAAACACCTTTAGATCACTAATTATTTTGCTAAATCTGGCAAACATTTCTTTAATAGATCCTCCTTCTTTCATTGAGAAGAGTTCGTAATCGTGAACTAGCATGTTGATATGTGTTTCCTTTACCTTGCTAGTTCCTTCATATGTGACTTCAAACTTGTCCCACATTTCTTTGGCAGTGTCACAGCTTGAGATTTTCTCATACTCTTCACCACTTATGGCATTATGAAGCAAATTTCTTGCTTTGTTGTTAAGTTGTACCACTTCCAATTGCTCTTTTGTGTATGAGTCAATATCTTCAGGGTCAGCAAGTGGTAGAGTGGCATCAGGTAGAGGATAATTTCCCTTTTTGATAAATCTCCAAACTTTGACATCATAAGCCTTGGTAAAGATCTCCATTCTCACTTTCCAATGGGAGAAATGTTGTCTGTTGAAGTATGGTGGTCTAACTTGCGAAGTTCCTTCCTGGAAGAGAGCTCCTATGATGACTTGATTTGCCATGATCATTTCTCACAAGCTATTAAGCAAAAAGAAAGATGTGAGCCTTGCTCTGATACCAATTGAAAGTACAAGGGCGGGGTGAATTGTATATTTTTTTAAACTTATCGATTTATTAGTTGACTTGTTAAGCAGATAGTCGACTGGATCTAGCAATTCAGCAGTTATAATATCAGAAAGAAAATTGCAAAAACTAAGTGCAGGAATTAAAGACACCGAAATTTTTATACTGGTTCGGATTCAATGTGAATCCTAGTCCAGTCCCCTTGGGTTGCAAGGGAGTTCTCTTCAGTAAATGTGTTTCTTCGAATAAAGTGGAAATGACTTCATAATACGGATCCTCTAACACTCGTTTTCCTTCTTTATACAATGCCTCACTAGTGTTATACTCTTTTTTTCTCTAGCATGTTACACAACAGATCTTAGAGAACTACAATATTTGTTTGCAGTAGAATAAAGAGAGGGTTTTTGGTATGATCAAAGTATATCTGACTAGGGTTTAAGGCTCGGTTTAAATACTTTGATGATGATCGAGTCTTGACAACCCAAGAGATTTGATCCTTGGAAAGAGATTGATTCTTTCCAAGAATAAGGTAGCTAGCCGCTGCTTCTCCTTGATTTCCTTTCTTCCGCAAATGTATGTAATAAAGACTTGCTCCTTGATTGTTGGTTCTTTCCAAAAATTAGTCGCGTACCAATCTCTTCAGAATCTTCGACCTTCCGAAATGCTGCCCTTGATTTGTGCCTTAACTTTAGGCTTGCTTGATTCTCTCCATCGCAGCTGGTTGATACTCTTTGGTGATTGATTGTCTTGATAGGGATCTTCCCAGCTTTGCGATTCCTTTCCTTAGGCGTCCAGATTTGCTGATTGTATTGCTTCGCCTTGATTTATTTCTTTCCTTATTTATCAGGATTGATTCCAGCAGTCTTGTAGTATCCTCTTGACTCCTTGTAAATGATTTCCTGCATAAGTATATTATTTTCATCATTAAAACTGCATCTAACAAGGCATTTAGGAGTGTCACTCTTTCTTCTTACTCTAGATTGTGTGGTAGAGCTCACTTATAAGAATTCAAATTCCGAAATTCTATTTTATTCGTAATAAGACGATACCTACATCCGGAAAGAAGGTTGGAAAGAGAGGCAGTTGTGGAAGAGCCGAGTCAGAGGAATTGGATTTTTGTATGATGCGTATGATGAGTAAATGTGAGGTCTTTGGCAGATCATGGTTGTACTGAAAGATGTAAGCTTCCTGATAAGAATCCTTAAGGAAAGAATACCCATACACATTAATGGTGAAAGACAATGAGAGATTCAGAAGATAAATACAAGTTTCAATAAGCAAAAGAAGCAAGAAGAAGAAGAGCACGAGGCGCCTAGTTAATGAAGGTTAACAGTGTTTATAATTCAGGCAGAGGAACATAAGATTTTTGAGTTATATTCAACAGTAACAGAGGTATGTATAATTGGCTGTACCCATCTCAAATATGCCATATGAGGGCTAACATGTGTAGTTTAAGAAAAAGATGGAACATCAAGATCCGGCTGGGGTTAGAGTAACCCAAAATGTTGAATGAACTGTTTGCGTTAGTTGACATTGCTGAAGGATATTGCAGATGTGCTAATAGATCTCATTATGAGACACCCAGGTGGCACACTCTAAAATAGTACAGCTAGATATGAGTACTATAAAGATAGACACTGGAAGCCTTGAAGGGATAAATATTGCCTTCATGTGGCTCGCGTCCCTAGTAGAGCAAGAACGTTAAGCAACCCGAAAATCCACTAGATGGAGCAAAAGGGAGCTAAAATCAAAAGGATGTCTTGTTCGGGTTTTCAGAATAAAGTGATAGGCATAAATGTTAGCGAGAAATAAGAGAATAGTTAATGAAGCATTATGAGTAAGATATGATACAAAGATGACAACGGTAGATCAAAAGATGACAGTATTACATAATCTATAGTCAAGTGAAGGAAGAGACGAGGGGTGATAGGCCTTAGGACAACAAAAGAGTATATGCCACACAGTCATGTTCTCATTTCGAGAAATAAGATTGCAACTCTAACGCGATTACCAAAAGGAAAAGTAAGACTCTAGAGTAATAGAACAAGTATGGATTGGTGAACAAGATAAACTAAACATGAAGTAGGGACTGAGTGATTGATAACAGTCGGCATCATGAGAGTTTCAGATTTCGTTCCGGCGATAATAGAATGGACAACAGAAGAAGATCCATGATGAATTCAAAGAATGGTCATTCAGGGAGACGCTTTCCTAAAGCAAGCAATATGAGCAAAGTTGAGCTTAAGCGACTGTATGTGCCAGTTACAATAAATGTCACCATCGCAAGTGAGGACTTTTTTAATCCTTGGTACAAAAAAGATTATCGCAAGTGAGTAAGGGTCATCTATGATGTGAAAGAACGCCAAGGATGAAGAGGAAAAACATCTATAGGTAAATCCTCGTGGCTTCAACTCTTAGTACTCCCCTAAAGGGGGGAATATGGAGTGATGTGGCAGTAAGTCAAAATTAAATGGATCTATTAACTATGGAGCGATAAAGGAAGGATATGATAAGAATGAGCAAGGGATGAGATTGCACTTATCCAAATGCTACAGATATGTTATGGTTCCAGAACGTTATGTAAGCATGATGTCAAAGGGAAGTAAGGGTTCCTGCACGGGATGTTATTGTTAGATAAGGAGCCAGTACGTAAGGTAAGTTAAGACAAGGAAATAACCCAAGAAAGACTACACAGAATATGATATGAGAATGGGCCAATGAGTAATTAGTATTTGATTCAGGAAGAGCCTAGTCATGACTAGACAAGAAGTTACGGACAAATCAACAGATCATGCAAGATGAATGTAGTAAACCCCAACATGAAGAATTCAGCCTCACAGTAATGACATTATAATACTTGAGATAATTCAAATAGGAGTCGGGGTGGTTAAAGGTGCCATATGTGTGTTACGTGGATAAAAGAAAGTGCCATTTGGAAGGCAATCAAAATATCAATTCAGAAGCAACCCTACAAGCACAAGGGCACGTAGGTAAGAAACTACGGATAATTATAGGCAAGGAAGGACATCAAAAGGTCTGTAATAAGCTCATAGCTTTACGAGGGAATAAGGAAGAAGACTAGCTGAGGAAATAAGGAAGAAGGCTTCAACCTAAGCTGGGTGACCTAAGGAGGAAATGGTCTTATAACGGCAGTCTCACAACAAAACTTGTATGCCCTCCAAAAGAAAGTGGCACCTACCGTGGCTAATGAACGGGGAGAAAAATCAAAGGTAATATTCGAGACTATATGAGCTGCACAAAAATTCTGGCATGTATGGGAACTAGGATGAGTTAAGTATGCACGCGACAAGGGGCAGAAAGACCAGGAAAAGTAATTGCACACGTTTCAAGAAAGCTGAGATGGAACGAAAGGAATTATTCGATCAATGATCTAGAGTTAGTACGTTATTGATACACTCAAGATTTTGGAGCATTATCCAGGCAGCATATTTGTTGATAATCATACAGCCATAGAAGACTCCGGTATAAGTTAAAAGAAAGAATTGAGCCCAGGGCATAGACAAAGGATTGAATTGTTAGAAGATTGTATCAGGGATATTCCATAACGCCCATGAAAGGCTAAGGTAATAACTGATACCATGAGCCACAGATCGGAAGATAGCTTAAGCCTACGTAAAAGTCGATCAGAAGGAAGAGGAAACTAAATAATTACATCACACAAGTAAATCAGGAGTCTAATTATTGGACCTAGAAAAATTATAGAAGTTGTGCTTGAGAACATGACAGAATCACTCTTAATATCAAATGTTCAAGAGAAATGACACAACAACCATAATCTATAATGGCTCTACAAAGAAGCTAGTTAGAAGAAGTACCAACCTCATAAGAAGTCAGTACGAAGCTCCCACCGGATTATGTATGTACCAGAGGTGCGAGTACTATAATAGAGCATCAAGTTGTGGACGTGAATTACGCCTAGGTGGAAGGGAGGTCAGGAAAGAGATAGAAGATATGATGGAGATTTTAAGGTAAGTAAGGTAAAGGTGAACAACGTACGAGATACTCAAAGGCAGAAGATCGTGAATAGTCCATACTTCGGATAGAATGCTATAAGCACGGGGATTCAATATCCAGGAATGATAGCAGCATCGTCAGTGGCATATCTTCTAGTCAATGACTTCTAGGTATCGAGAGGTCTAGTTAAGAAAGTAAAGAAGAGTTAGAGACGATGTGATGTCTCGCTTGATGTTCTAAAATAATACAAGGAAATTCAAGCAAGTTGAAGGAAGATTATGAGTAGTA
Organism: Nicotiana attenuata; assembly: GCF_001879085.1. Lineage (NCBI taxonomy): Eukaryota > Viridiplantae > Streptophyta > Magnoliopsida > Solanales > Solanaceae > Nicotiana > Nicotiana attenuata. The sequence continues at coordinate 134,058 of NW_017671722.1, read as the reverse complement.
TAAATAGATATGTATAGGTCGCAAGCTAAAGTATAGTAAAGCGACAAAGTTTTATGATAGGATGTAAGAACGGGAAAAGGCTAGTGAGAAGGTGACGAGAATGGATTAGTCCTCAGGATTAGGCCCATGAAAACAAGGGAGCTAATGGCTTCTCCATGTTATAGTAAGCCCAGTATAGGGTGAATGGACTCAAAGGAGTTACTCTTCATAAGTAGCATTTAGAAGAGATGGAATGCTACCCTAATAGTAGAATAAGGGTGTAATTGTGATAGATAAAGGTGACGTTTGGGCCTTAGATTGAGTAATGATTTGAAAAAAAAGGAAAAGAAAAAGGATTCATGAATTGTACGGGATTAAAATACTCACGTAAGAGAATCACCTTGGGATGCTATAGAATACGGTTATTGAAGTAAAGTATCGCCGCTAAGTGGATCGGGAAAATTACTGTGAATATTCCTTGATGTAACGTAAGCCCTAGGGGCAAAGTATTACGTAAGAAGTTTCAAATTATCAGTGGTATATTGTAGATCAATATTGAGGTGAATCAACAACGGATGGACAAAAGTCACAAAGTATGAGATGATATAAGGCCGTCATTCTAAAGATGAGCAGTAATGAGGAAGAATTAAAGGACTTAAATTTATACATATGGAATACGCAACGAGAGTAAGCTGGGATTTGGTAGCAAACCTCAGCAACGATAAGTTAAAGTTAGAGTTATGGTAGTAAATTCATACGGATGGCTAAAAAGACCTATGCGATGAGATATAGCAATATTCGTGAATTCAACAAAGTACCAAGCGAAGAACTTCAGTATACTCATAGATGCCCAAAGGGACATCTTATCAAGCTCTACATATGAAGCCTAGAGATTGGGCACACTTACAAGGTCAAAATTGTACAGGCTGCATGATGAAAGGTAGCAACAATTACGAGATTGGAAAGATTCCGACTACAAGTTGTAGTGTGAGAAGGAGGCCTAAGGGGGGAATGCCCTGGACTTTGGACTCGTTCATAGAATAGTCGCCTAGATGGCAAGGGAAGTTCTAAAGTATTCGGATGATATAAGTTATGAAAGTGATAAGTGCGCCAGTCAACATTTGAGGACGAATGTTCCAAAGAAAATAAATTTTGTCCAAGTTTGGCATTTTGGGGTAAAATACTGGACGAGCTAAAATACCCGGTATTTATGGACTAGCATCATACAAGGTACTACATGACCATGCAAGTGAGGTGTATAAGGTATGTGAAAAGTGAATAATATTTTAAGTAATTTATGACAATTTTTAAACTATATGGGTAATTGGTTAATTATCGGGTAACAGGACATTACCCAGTTAACTAATAAGTGGGTAAAGATTAATAATCTTCACCACCCTTCCACATGGCATAAAGCCACAATGGCAAGGAAATGACTCTTGGTCACTTTTGCCAGATGGCTACTTAACCAACATCTGACTTAAATTTAGTCTTATCAAAAGAGACTTGTGAGCATTTATAGGAAATTCGGTAATCAATTCATTAGATGAAACCACATTTTGTTTTTGGTTTAAAACCAAAAACGTTAAGAAGCAGAACCATTTTCGTCCAAGATATCAATCCATAGCAAAATTTAGTTTGAAAATTTTAAAGAAAGCAAGAAGGATTCCAGTCTTACTTTGAAGGGTTGGAAGCTAATTTTTCATAAAGGAAAACGTTGAAGCAGAAGCATTTTGTTTCAAAACAAAAGCTTCATCAGAAGCAGTTTCGTTCAAATTTCAAAACGTAGATGCTTAATTTGATTTTTGGGTTCTAAGTTCAATTCACGAAGGTTTTCAACAGAATATTATACGGAGTTTTTTCTACTCCAGGTATTTTAATGCTATCCCTTCTTTCTTTTGGCATGATCTATACGACACAAACGAAACGTGCAAATGCACAAATTCCATAAATGACTCTATTCATAGAAGTACTAGAGATATCTATGTTCTTGATTTTCCATGTGTCATAATATTTATCATCTGTTCATGGGTCTCAAAAAAAAATACGAAAGTTGAAAAGAGTTTACTTTATGATATTATTCAAAGGCAAAATGGTCTTATGACATTCTGAAAGGTTTTGTTAACGTACTTTTCATGCATTGCATTCATGTACATTGACGCATGAGCAGATGGAATTATATAAGCGTATATATGTATGTATATATATGTATACGGGATATGGTAAATGTTATGACATTATATACGCACCACCACCTGATCAGCTGGTATACGATGATGATTTTGCCCACAGTGGCTGAAATGATATGATGGGATGCCCTGAGAGGCTGATGATGTTATGAAACATATAGCTATGCACGACATGACATTCATACGCATATGCATGACGCTAAAAGTATTTCATGATTTACAGAGTTATCCAGACTTACAGATTGAGTCAATTACTCTATATTTCTTCCATGTAAGTTATGTACTTCTTTATGTGCCTTATATACTCGATACATTATTTGTACTGACGTCCCTTTTGCTTGGGGACGCTGCGTTTCATGCCCGCAGGTCCCGATAGACAGGTTGAGAGCCCTCATAGTAGGCTATCAGCTCAGCGGACGAAGTTGGTGCGCTCCATTTGCTTCGGAGTTGCTTGTTTGGTTGGTATGATTTAGACATGTAGTGTTTGGTATGGCGGGACTCTGTCCCGACCTTTATGAAAATTTCATATTCTTGGAGTCTTGTAGGCAGATGTCATGTATGTAAGATATTGTATGGCCTTGTCGGCCTATATTCATGGTAGAGTGGTTATTTTGGTCTTGCCCGTATGTTTTATGTATAGATTAGTATTACATGTTGTATCCTACCTATTTCACGGCAGCCTCTCCGGCTCAGTTATTTTTGATATTATGACATGAAAAGATACGTTATGTTGGTACTCGGTTGAGTAAGGTACCGGGTGCCCGTCGCGGTCCATCGGTTTGGGTCGTGACAAAAAGAAGCTTTCTTCATTTGTCCTTCTCGAAGATATATCTGTACTTGTTTATAATATATCATCAATTACTTCAAATTTAAAGGCATACAAAGGAAAAAGGACTTTAATATAATTCTTGATTTGAGTTAGTTATTCTTTTGTTCTTTTTTGTTAGTTTTGGTTCATATCAACTTGTGCTGATCCTAACTTACCCGGGTCTGAGGCTTAGTTATATTCTTGTGTTTGTGGCTATGCATACTTTATGATGTCATTGATTCAGTTTCAGCTGCTAATAATTTATTTATTAATTTCTTACCTGGTATTTTGTATTCACATTGGGACCGGTTAAATTATTGGGCTAGAAAGTTCTACATTAAGGGTAAGAGCTCCATAACGAAGACGATTCCACACCCAAACACCATCTTAGCATTTTTTCCGTTTTCTTCTTTAACTTGTTTGGTTGAGAGAGGCTCGGGGAAAGAAATGGTCTGATGAGAATTAAAGCTTGGAACGCTGAAGATATAATTAAATAGATTTTATGTTCTCTCTAATAATTTTAACTTTTAGATATAATAGTCGCACCATTCAATAAAGTATGAAAGAAGGCATAGGTAATTCTAATCTCATTGCCTAAGAATTTCCACGTACTCGACCCCTACCCCCCCCCCCCCCCCCCAAAAAAAAAAAGAGCCTTGCATGTGAGGGGATTTTTGAGTATACATAAATAAAAAAATGCATGTTATCTCTAACAACTTAAATCTTTAAATCAGTGGTCATACAATTCAACATAAACATGTAATCCTGCAATTTATACAAATTTCTCAAGTAGTTTATTTTCTATCTGTAATCAAAGTCAGACGTTGTTACTTAAGATATCTATTGCTTGTAAAATTGCCATATTAGTATTTCATTCATAGCTTCTATACATTTTATACCAATAAGAAATTGCTAAATTAGACAGTAGAAATTATTACCTATACCAAGCATCTATCATCGCTTTGATAATTAGATCGTTAGTAATCAGGTTGAAAGTATAAGTTTAATTAGTTATCATTAAAGCAAGCATATAAACCGTGATAGTATAAATTAAGTGTCTGCTGATTATTTGAAAAAAAAAAAGGGTTCGCACTAAGAGAATAATGTTCAGCTTGACAAAGTAGAAATACTGTGTAGGAATTAATTCAAAACAAGAAGTAAAACATTAAAACTCAAACTACTTGAACTTTTTTACAAGTACTCCTTTATCTTTAATCAGAGGTTTCGGGTTCAAGTCTTGGGTATAGAGTCACTTTTGTTAGGAAGTGCTTTATCCCCCAATATAGGACTTCGCGGCAAAAATCAGAATTGGGCAAACTCTAATGCAGGTACCGGACACCGACTGAGAAACCAAAAAAAATACGCACAATCTTGCTCACATCAATGCATCCATGGTAGGTCCTACTCCGACTATCATTGAACTCCAGTTATACTCTCATACTTCTAGACATCTGATGGTTTGATAATTGCATCATTGTTGAATGATGACGATAATAACTTGTTGTTTTGCTAAATATAAATTACTATAACATTTTGCTAAACTTACCTAGGGAGTCTTTTTCATTATTATGCGCACTTGCATCTTAATACACTAAGGTGGAATATATTTGGCTTTCTCCCTTTAAGTAACTTATAGGGAGTCTTGTCAATAAGAGGTCTAGTCATGCACCTATTTATGATGTAGCATGCAGTGTTCACAGCTTCTGCCCAGAAGCATATGGCAATTTACTAGCAATTAGCATAGTCCTAGCCATTTCCTCCAATGTCCTATTCTTTCTATCAACTATTCCATTTTGTTGTGGAGTTCTAGGAGTAGAAAAATTATGATATATGTCATGCTCATTACAAAATTCAGCAAATTTAGCATTTTCAAATTCAATACCATGATCAGACCTAATTAATGCAAGTTGATTACCTAGCTGTTTCTGAGTTTTTTTAACAAATGAAGTGACATGTCAAATGCTTCATCTTTAGATATTAAAAATAGTGTCCAAGTAAACCTAGAGTAATCACCATAACATATCTATTACCGCCTCTTCTCGTTGTTCTCATTGGTCCACATAGATCCAGATGGACCAGTTTCATCGTCCAGGTAGTACTTACCATTTTCTTGCTTTTAAAAGAGGATCATACCTGCTTCCCCCTTGCACAAGCCTCACAAACTTTATCTTTCTTAAACTTAATATTAGGCAGCCCTATCACCAAGTCCTTGGACACTAGTTTGTTGAGTCGGCTTGGAGTGTCCAAGTCTTTTATGCCAAAGGAAGGGATCATTGTCCACAACACTTAAGCATGTGAGTTCATTATCTGAAAGTGTGGACAGATCCACCACATATATGTTATTCACTCTTTTTCCCTGTAAAACTATCTTGTCAGTAGTAATATTAATAACAAAGCATTTTGTAAAGGTAAATGCGCTATGTTACCTCTATCACACAGTTGTGATAGACTTATAAGACTATACTTCAGTCCATCTATCAAGTAGAGATTCTTAATAAAGTGCGTAACAGTCCTATCTACCTTTCCAACCCCAATGATCTCACCTTTCTTTCCATTTTCAAAAGAGACATTACCTCCTTTAAGGTCCTCAAGTGAAAGGAACTGGTTCTTGCTTCCTGTCATGTGCTTTGAGCAGCCACTATACATGCACCATATTTGGCTGCTCCACTTCACTTGGACCTCAAAAGGAAATCAGGGGTTAGTCTTAGGAACCCAAACTAATTTGGGTCTCTTTCTACAGGAAAAGGGATGAATCAAATTCTTTTACCCAACTTGGCAGCCTATTCTTCCCAAGAACAAAATCTTTGTTCTTCTTATTTGCCTTTGCTTTTGCGGTACATTCACTCTTATACTGACCAGTGTTATCACAATGAGTGCAAATCTTATTCTCAAGAAGTGTTGGGTATTTTATTTTGGGATCCCATTTGGGTGCAGAATTCCCAAAGCCAAGTCTATTTCTATTGCTACTATGGTGTTCTTATAGTCATGAAAGTGCGTCAGAGGACTTGTTCCATTTACATGTTTTCTCTAGTTCATGCTCAACCTTAGTCAAGTCCTCTTTCAAAAATCTTACCAGTTCATCCCTTTTGTATATCTCATCTTTTACCTTTCCTAAATCTTCTTCTAGGTTGAGTTGTATATCACTGCTATCTCTTTTCCTGTCCCTAACTTTAACATTGTATTTTCATATCTAAGTTCTAAGACAGTTGTATCAAGTGCATGAACCTGATTCTTCAAAACAACATCTTTCTTTTCCGTTTTACAAGCTTTTATTTCCAGGTTTTTACATTCTAATTTTAAGACTTACACTTTTTTACAATTGTTCTTTTAGACTTGTATTCTTAGATTTATCAACTAAAGTTAGCAACAGTTCTGATAGTCTATCTTTATAAAGGAATTTAATTTTATCCTTTAGGTCCAGAAAACTTATCTCAGATTCTTCATCAAGTTCATCTTCAGATTCTTGAGTTGCTATAAGAGCTTGTTCAGCATAATCGTCATCATCACTGTCCTCATCTGAACATTAGTCCCAGGTAGAAACCATTGCTTTGGATGGCCCTTTGTTGTATTTCTTCATATCATGAACATGTTCCTTTTTTTCTTCTTTAGATCTCTCCTTTTTCCACTCGAATTCCCATAGAGGAAAATTCTTGATCATGTTGTTCTTTTTACAACATTTGAAGCATCCATCAGTCATTTGCAAGTGATCTCTTCTCCTCTCCTTCCACAAAAAATAGTAGTGATCATTAGATAGCGGTGGCCTGGTGGTGGATTGCTCTTTATAGTTTCGAAATAGAGCACTCATCTTGATCTTTTCATAAGAGGGGTGTGATGTGTGTGGTTTCTACACAAGAGGGGTGTGATGTGCGTGGTGTCCAATTTCTCGTGTGCACAAATTATAAAAAAACCTGGTTCTTCTACGCGTTCCTTACACTATAGTTGCAGAATAATAAATGCAGAAAGTAAAGAATAGAAGGATTTTTACGTGGAAAATATCCGGTGAAAAAAGTGAAAAAACCACGACCTACTACCCAATAGGATTTTTCTCAAACACTTCACTAATACAACTCTAAGCCAACAACAAAGTTTACAAACTCTTGCAAACCTAAGCATTACCTCTAACTCTTGTAGACCCCTGCCACAGGCTGTTGCGACTGCTTCAAGTTAATTCTAACTTGAACAATACAACTCGAGTTTACAACCTCTTGCAAACCTAAGAATTAAATCTAACCCTTGCAGCAACACGCCACAGGCTATTGTGTCAACTTCAAGTTAACTCTAACTTGAATAATACAACTCATGTATGCATCTAGCAAAGCTGAAAGGTACAACTCAAAATGCCTATTACACTTTGAACTAGAAATAGAAAAGATACATAAAACTATTTATGCAATTGGTTGTTCAATACGATTCATGTATCTTAAGGATCGCACTCTTAAAACTCACAGAAATAGCTCACAAAATGCCTTGCTATTTTGCTCTCACTTCTTGCTAAACTTCAGTTTGTGTGTATCACTTGTAAAAGAGAACACAACAGATGATGCTATGTGTATGAAGTTAAGAGACGAAATAAGAGCTAAAGATGAGATGATAATCAAACCGAGAGGCTGACAATCGAGGCCTCGAGCTTGTCGATATGGGGACCTCGAGGTCGATTTCGTGGCTCGATAATGAGCTATCAGGGGCGATCGAGGTATGACTAACAGTTATAGCAAAATTGATAAAGGCTCTTTATGGCCAATGATAAGAAATAAATGATGAACAAGTATGAAGATAATAAATGAAAGCAATAATAACAAGAAAGTATGTTAGAAAGCAGAGAGAATGTTCTTTGTATATTTGTGTGGAGCAACTGAAGCAACAGAGCTACAAAAATGACAAGGATCCCTTTTATATAGGAGGGGAACCCCAACGAAGTACAAGAGGCATTAATTACAAAGATAGGGAGATGGGACAGCTAGATGACACCCTGGTTCGGATTCAGAGTAGACCAGCAAACTCTGTCAGCCCTAGGCGTGTGCCTTGGTAACTCCCCATTTCTACCATTATCGTGATCAATACTACCATGGGGTCGAGTGTCGACGATCCTTGAGGAAGGATGCTCAACCATGGCCTCGAGCCTTCGAGGTGATCTTCCGAAGAGCCTTAATGACGAGAAATTGGACCCTCCAATTTTGTCGTATACAGATAGTTCCCGCGTTTCTTAGAGATGAGCGATAAGAAACGTTTTTGATACTCGAATCTACGAATTTCCCATGATGTCATCGTACCGATGATATCAACCTATGACGTAAGCCTTTACGATAACCAGGGCGTCCTATGGACTTGTCTTTTCAATGCCATTCAATGCGCTGCCGATTCTCATTCTTCAAAGCGACAGTATCGCCACCTACTCGATTTTCAAATAATGCATCGATTGCGCCCGCCGATCCGTCTTTTAAAGGTATTGATGACATTGTTGATCATGTGATCACCCCCTATAAACGCGGGCCTTCCGGTGTCATCTTTTTACCCAAGTGCCTTTCAATATCTTTTCATCCCTTTCTTCTTACTATCCTCCTCCATTGTTATCAACCATGCTTGGGGCCTCTGGCCTCAAGGTTATATGGTAGCGTTCTTACCATCCACGCTATGACTTTTTGCCCGGGTTTTCCATTGCCGAGCAAGATATCGTTGTTTTGTCCCTATTGTTGTTGTTACGGCTGCCATCGTTGTTGTTGTTGGATCGAGGTGATGAGATAGGGGGGCCGATCTCTTCCGACTCAGGAGGACGTTTGGGCTCTACACCGCTGCTCGAAGGGCATTCGGATTATGCACTGCTGCTCACTCTCCTACCCTGGCCTGGTGTGGCACTTCATCCCTTGGGTTTCCCAAGGGATAAAATGGCACAACTGGTCGTCAGACTTGCTCGGCGCAACGTCCCAGAAGGTGGGCTCGGAGCTGCCATGCAAGTAGGGTTGATGCCCGCCGAATCTTCAACCTTTGGCTTTGGCAGGCTATGTCTCTTTTTTCTGCTTCTTCTGCCTCACTTTTATCCTCTTCATCTCCCCATTTTTTCTCTTTTTCATCATCCCCCTCGGGGGCATTATTCCGTGGGATTGGGATGGGAACCTAGAGGAGGTGGCGGTCGAAGATATCACCGTCGAGGATGCACGTTTGAGGAGACAATGCTTGGAGATGCTGCAGAGGATGGATCATCGAGAGTAGGCTAGGCTCTAGAGTTTTGTTGTATGTGCACCCTTTCACTTTTTTATTTCTCTGTAAGGACCCCTCGTGGGGTTTTGTAATCGAATGTTCATGAATACAAAGATGTTTCTTCAATTCTACCTTCGATGTTTTCTATATTTTCTTCGGTTATGTTTGTGGAAATTCTGAATGCATGATCCTAGCGGTCGATGTTGATATCAGGCTAAGGTGGGAGTGTATTTCTCCGACCTTTGATTATTTGGCACAGCTCCCCGCGGAACCGTTTTCCTTTCCTCGGACCAAACCTAGATTTGACCGATAGACTCGGGTCGTCGGAACCCTTACTTCGGGCTAAATGAGGATAATGCTTCAAACCTTCAGACTTTCGAGAACAGTCTTTAGGCCTTGCAATAATCTTCAGGGGAAATTTTCTCGGGAGCCCTAGAATAGGGTCAACCTTTAAGCTCTCGAGGGCAGTCTCCGAGCGGGGTTCATTCAAACCTGAGCCACCTGGACACCTTCTTTGAACTTAGCGTAGATAGCCCAAAGGCATTGTAGGTAGATCACAAACGAGGTTTTATCCGAACTTAGATGGTACCCTGTGGTCAAGCCCACATGGGTGGAGTTTAAATGTTTGTTTATTTGGAGCTTAACTCTTTTTTGGTGGAGGTCCTCGAGGTCGGGTACCACCTCGGGACTTATAATGATGTAATCGGCTTACTGGAGCCTAACTTCTTCTTGGTGGAGATCCTCGAGGTTGGGTACCACCTCGGGATCGGCGAAAACGTTGTCGGCTTTGACTAACTTCTCTTGATGGTGATCCTCGAGGTCGGGTACCACCTCGGGATCGGTGATAATGTCATTGGCTTCCTGGAGCCTAACTTCCCTTGATGGAGATCCTCGAGTTCGGATACTACCTCGGGATTGGTGATAATGTTGTTGACCTTTTAGGCAGGCGGGTCGTTGCCGCTTTTTCCATAAATAGGGTCGTTTGTGCCCCTTTGGAGATCCCATTATGTTACACGATTACCTTTCCTTTTCTAGGTTGAGCCTTTCGCTACTTTAGTGCTAACGTACTTGCATAAATTCCTGCTCTAGTTCCCTGATTTTGCCATCTTCATGACTACTACATTGGGGTCTGTTCGGGAGAGAGGGGAGAATTCCGCCTCCGATATTCAGGACCAACGAGAGCGTACCTCGAAGATTGCTTCTTCGATAAGAGAAGAACACCTTGGGTTAGTGAGAAAAGACTGTGGTTGGGGGGAGAAAGTAGTGTTGCAGATACTCTCCCCGGATGAGGGCATCACGGATCGTGCCGATGGATTCTTGAATGTGTACACGTATCCCTTCACTCTGGGCCCCCTTGATAGAGTTGTGCTAGATTTCTGTTTGAAGTATCGGGTTACCTTAGCGCAGGTCCATCCGTCATTTTGGCGGATAGTGTTGATGACGAGATTTTTCATGGAGAAGGCGGGGCTTGACTTCACGCTCAGTCATCTCATCAGGCTGTACCGTCCCTTTCATCATCGGGGCCTGCTAACCTTGCGATGCCGGTCGACCACGCCCTTCGTCATCGATGATGAGGAGGATGGAGATCGAGAATGGGTGAATCAATTCGTCTGAGTCCGAACGGCTGACATTATCCCTGTGGAACTTATGCCATTCCCGGAGGAATGGAATTGTACACATAAGTGGCACACTCCGTACCTTCTCAGTTTCGTTTGCGGCGAAGGGTGATTTGTTGACCGTGCCATTTTTTCTTCTTCTGCAGCGGTTGCATAGGCTCCAGGTGATGTTTCCGATCTACCACATTGTGTTCATAAGTTGGCGACCCACTCAACTTGTGACGAGCGCAGGTGGAGAGCTGTGTCCCGGGGCAGATGGGGAGCAAAACATCATGGTGCGCGTTGTTCTATTTTTTCCTTTCCCTTATTTCATTTGGAGAGGCAATTTTCCTTTTTGTGCGTTAATCTTGTTGTCGTAGGAATCAGAGTGCCTTCCGAGGCGAGGCCGTGCTCCTTTGATGAGGGGGAAGGGTCACTAGCCTCCGGGCGAAAGAACGACAACAATAAGCGAGAGATGCCTCTACAGGGCAACGATGCTCAAAACAGGGTGAGGCTGGACCCGAGTTCCGGAGCAGAAGCATCATCCGAGCCTACCGTGCCCGTGGTTCCCAGTTCTGAAAAGGTGGTTTCTCCGTTGCCATTGCCTTCTCATTCCGTTGATAGTGTTTTGGGAGATACTGTAAACTCGGGGTCGCCTACTCTGAGCGACTGTGTCTTGACCGGAGTCAATTCTTTTAGAGCTGAGGGAGCTGGGGTAACGGATGCACTTTGGGCCTTTGAGGAAGCCCAGCGGCTTTACTTCGTGGTGTGTTTCAACATAGGCCCTTTGAATTTCGCGCCTTGCCTTTCTTATTGGGTTTTCTTTTACAGGCCTACGACAGGCTTAAGTCCGGGTTGCTTCATCGTGAAGCCCGGCTGCGGAAAGCTCTGGATGAGGAGAGATCCCTTAGGCTCCTTTGCGATGAAAAGGAAGCCGAGCTGGGGCACTTGCGGTACGAGGTAAGCCGGAGCTCGAATTACGAGAGCTTCTTCGAGGAGCAGGTAACTTTCCGCCCTCGGTGAGTATGCGCCCCGCCTCCTGGCTTCTAAAGCTAATACTTCGTTTATTCCAGCTGCAGTAAAGGATGGAGGCCCTGGAGCGTCTTCGGGATGAAGTCGGCTGAGCCAAGAGTGAACATGATGAGCTAAGAGCTCTGGCAGAGGTTCAGTCTTTAGAGGAGAGGGATGCCCTGGCTAAAGTTCCCAACCTCAAGGCCCAACTCCGCTTAGCCTGTGACAATGCTTTGGCTCAAGCGGATGCGATTGCGAAACTCGAATCCGAGTTTTCGAAGGTAAGGGCCGAGATCATTGATGCCCGAGATGATGTTGTACTGAGCCGAACTAAGGCTGACCAGGAGATGGCAATCTATTTAAAGGATGCTACTGAGGCTCAAGATGAGTTGAGAAGGATCCTCGACCGTGAAGAGAGGATCAAAGAATATGCTTGTTGAAAATATCGGAAGAAGACTCTCGAAGAGATCTGTTCTAGGGGATTTGTTCTATCGAAAGAGTTAGCGCGAGCGAGGGCGGACGAGCGCGATGCTCGGTTGCTTCTGTCTGATGTTGGAGAAAGCAAAGATGAGACCGGCAGGCCGCAGCTCCCAGGGGGAGTGCAGATTTTTGCCATTTGTATGTAGTATTTTCGAAGCATGTTTGTAGATGGAGATAGCTTTTTTCACATATGTGTATAAGGAAACCCTTGTGGGTTTATTTTTTCCGTATCTCTTTCCGTCTTGAATTTGGCCAGGTGAACTGATCTTTGATTTGGTAGGAATCCTTAGATTCGTGATATGGCCCTAGGGCTCAGTAGGCTGGCGATAATGGCTCTTATGCCTCAGGTCGAAATGACCTTTCAGTGTAAGCCGGTATTTTAGCTCTTATGCTTTTTGCCCTGGGGCATTTTTAGTTAACTGTTTTGGGTTTAGCCTCCGAATTGGGTTCCGATTCGAGCTCGTTCGACCCTCGAGTTTTTGGATTTGCATGGGCTGGCGACAATGTCTCTTACGCCTTGGGTTGAAGCGACCTCTTATGTGTAAGCTGGTGTTTAAGCTCTTAGGCTTTTAGGTCGAAGCGACCTTTTATGTGTAAGCTGGCATTTAAGCTCTTATGCTTTTAGGTCGAGGCAACCTTTCATGTGTAAGCTGGCGTTTGAGCTCTTATGCTTTTTTCCCTAGGCATTATTAGGTAACTATATTGGGTTCAATCTCCGAATCGGGTTGCGACTTGAGCTCATTCGACCCTCAAGTTCTCAGATTTTGTGTGGGCTGGCGACAATGGCTCTTACGCCTTTGGTCGAAGTGACCTTTTATGTGGGCTTTATTTTTCCCTCGTTAAGGACTTTTTGCGATGATTTTTGCCTGACTCTTCGACGGTTCGAGAAGAACCTCGATTACGAGCCGTTTTGTGGCGATGATCGAGCACATTGGGAGGTTTGGCTCGGAGGCTGAGTAGCTCGAAGCCTGTGATTTGGATCTGACATGATCGAAGCTCTTTTGCCTATGCCGAGGGTAGCCTGTTTAACCAGTTCTTTTTGAAGAAGATTCGAAGTAATTGAAGGCCTGTGATTTTGTAGCGACGGCCGGGCGTCCCCGAGTCGCGTTAGTTTGGCTGGTACAGCCTTATGACTTTAGTTATTTGTGCTTGGCCGGAGCCGTTTTTTATCCCAAGTGAAGTAGTTTTGGCATCTATGTCGAGGGTATGCCTTTTTAGGGGTCATACAAGTTCGATATATAGCCTAAACTTTGAGATCGGGTTTATCCCTTTAGCAAGGTCTTACAAAATTTTCATGCCGTTGAGGTCTTATAGTTTTTAGATACTTGGTACAAGTATGGTTCATGCCTTGCTTGAGGTCTTACAGATGTTGCCACTTCGTACAAGTGTGGTTCATGCCTTGCTCGAGGTCTTACAAATATTGTTGCTGCCTTATGCAGGTCTTACGAGGCCGAGTCTGCCCGCTTGGGGTTTTATAGCCTCAAATTTTGTAATGAATGGTGCTTGCGACAGTCCCCGAGTTAACGAGGGAATCCTGGCTCGAGAGTCGTTTACTTGTAACCTTGCTGTTGCCTCATTGAGGTCTTACGACTTTGGCAATTCTAACCCTAAGGTCATGCCTTTTTGAGATTTTGACGCCAGTGCCAAAGTGTTCGGGACACTTTCGGCCTTAGAGTCATTTCGTGATTTTTATGTTGCCTTGTTGAGGGCTTATGAGCTTGGAGTCCCGACCCGGAGGTCGTTCGGAGACTGATTTGTCGACGCTAGTCCCCGAGTGTTCGAGACGCATTGACGGAGGAATCATTTTTTGCAAAAACGCTGAAGTTTCTTTTGGAGTGTGGAATGCTTCGACAAAAGGTATTCTTCGATTACTTGGTACAAGTATACATGTTTTCGCCGTTGGGAGCCTGGCTATACGGGCACGGTTCGTTCGACCGTTTGGCCCGGTACATCATTTTCCTATTGGGACCCGTTTGGCGTTTCTCGGTTTTCCGATGAATGGCCTTCCGGGGGGATGCCCCGCAGTGTTCGAGGTTGCAAAGGAAGCCTTAAATACTTGTTGAGTCTTCCTTAGGCAGCACGTGGATGTTGCTTCGTTAAAAACCTTGCCGGTAAAAACCCTTTTCGGGATAAAAACTGGGCCAAGGGAAAAGAGTGCAATGGATGCTTTAAAACCTTAAGGTCTTCGAGCTGGATAAGCATCTCGACCGCTTCGATCGGGCACCTGCATAAGGGTTAGAGCGAAATATAAAATGAAAAAGGGAGACGGTGATACCTTGGCGTGGGATGTGCCGATGGTGTTACGAGGTCCGATATGTCTCAGTTGCTTGCGATGATGATGCGGTACGGTCCTCTGTTTTGTTTTTCTCTAGTGATGGATATTTTTGTCCTTCTCATCACGGGTTCTTGTGGGGCATCAACACTTTCCAAGATCATGTGGATGACATGTTGTGGCCCGATCACTTAGGAATTCCGGGAGATGACCCTTGTTGAGTAGTCTGGCTACTTCCTCTCAGAGCTGGTGGCAATACTCGATCCTGTGGCCATGTGTGTTGTGAAATTCACACATTAAGTTATGATTCCTTTGCGAAGGATCCGATTGCACAGGCCTGGGCCACTTGGCGTGTTTGATTTTGCTGATGGCAAAGACAACATCAGATATATCGACGTTGAAGTTGTATTCTGACAAGCGAGGTGCCTCTGCTCGCCCCGCATTCCTGTCAAATCTAGATCTGTTGATGAGTCCCCGAGGATTCTGTCCTCGGTCTATCCTTCGATTGTTTCGCCTCAGGGCATTCCTTCGATCTTCGATATATGGCTGATATCTTTCTTTGTTTGGATTTCGCTCCTTTGCTAGGAGCCTACTTGGGTACACCGAGCCCGAGGGGGCTCCCAGCTGATCATCCTCGACCCTGATTTTTGACTGGTATCGGTTATGAACATCCTACCAAGTCACGGCGGGGTACTTAACCAGATTCTCTTTCAGCTGCTTCAAAGCTACTGAGCTTTGCTCCTTCATACCTTGAGTGAAGGCCTATACCGCCCACTCGTCGGAGATCGGCGGTAGTTCCATTCTTTCCATTTGAAAGCGAGATACAAATTCTCGCAGCATCTCGTTATCCCTTTGTTTGATTTTGAAGACGTCGAATTTCCTGGTGGCCACCTTAATGGCCCCGGCATGCCCCTTTATGAAGGAATCTGCCAACATGGCAAATGAGTCTATAGAGTTTGGGGCCAAGTTATGATACCACATCATCGCCCCTTTAGAAAGTGTGTCTCCAAATTTTTTCAGCAGGACGGACTCGATCTCGTTGTCCTTCATGTCGTTGCCCTTTACTGCACAGGTGTACGCGGTAACGTGTTCATTAGAGTCCGAGGTACCATTGTATTTCGGAAGCTGCGGCATTCTGAACTTCTTCGGAACGGGTTTCAGGGCCGCTTCCTGTGGGAACAACTACTGTACGAACTTCTTCGAGTCCATACCCTTCAAGATCGGGGGTGCTCCTGGAATTTGGTCGACCCTGGAGTTGTAAGTCTCGACCTTCTTATCGTTGGCTTCTATCATTTTCTCGCTTGATTCGATCCTTCTGGTGAGGTCCTCGATCATCTTTACGATGACGGGATCGGCTATCGACCCATTATTGCTTGATCTATCCGGTACCTGTTCGGTCGGGGGAGCTGTCCCCGGTGCTACTGTGCTAGGAGTTTTCTGATGACTTTGCAGTTGAGCAATAGCCAGCTGTTGTGCCTACAACATTCAAAAATAACATGAAGGCTAACTTCCTGTTCTTCCCGAGCTGGGGTTTTTGGGCTTCCTGTTGGTCGCCTTGGTGTATGCTCCTGTTAGTGTGGGAGCTTATTTCGACGTATCGAGCGTCGCATGAGACTTTATCCACTGGAATCGGTCCTGGTGTGTTCTCAAGATTTTGTGGTGGCTCACCAACACTTGGAACAGCCACACCATTCTCTCTGTGATTCTCAATATTGTTGTTTACTGAATCGGACATTACGACGTGAAATCAAAGATCTTCGGACAAGAAAAAGCGTGAAAATAACTTGCATTGTGTAACAAAACCAGCAAGAAAATAATCACTATTATTTTTAGCCCCACGGTGGGCACCAAACTGTTTACCGTGAAAATGGTAATAACAAATAAATTTGTTGATGGGACTCTAAAAATACGTGATCTATTTTTATGCTAGTTGTTAAGCAGATGATGCTATGTGTATGAAGTTTAGAGACGAAATAAGAGCTAAAGATTAGGTGATAATCAAACCAAGAGGCTGACAATCGAGGCCTTGAGCTTGTCGATATGGGGACCTCGAGGTCGATTCAGTGGCTCGATAATGAGCTATCGGGGGCAATCAGGGTGTGACTAACAGTTATAGAGAAATTGATAAAGGCTCTATATGGCCAATGATAAGCAATAAATGATGAACAAGTATGAAGATAAAAAATGAAAGCAATAGTAACGAGAAGTATGTTAGAAAGCAGAGAAAATGTTCTTTGTATATTCGTGTGGAGCAACTCAAGCAACAGAGCTACAACAATGACAAGGATCCCCTTTATATAGGAGCGGAATCCCAACGAAGTACAAGAGGAATTAATTACAAAGATAGGGAAATGGGACAGCTAGATGACACCCTGGTTTGGATTCAGAGTAGACCAGCAGACTCTGTCAGCCTTAGGCGTATGCCTTGGGAACTCCCCATTTTTACCATTATCGTGATCAATGCTACCATGGGGTCGAGTGTCGATGACCCTCGAGGAAGGATGCTCGACCATGGCCTCGACCCTTCGAGGTGATCTTCATAAGATCCTTAATGACGAGAAATTGGACCCTCCAATTTTGCCGTATACACATACATACATAGAGAGAGAGAGAGAGAGAGAGAGAGAGAGAGAGTTAGTAAATAAAGATCAACTAGAGTTCTAACGCTTTACTCTTCCTTGATAGAGGAGTTTTAGTTATCTTCAACTTCTAACTCCTTCCTTATCTTGGATAGAGTTCTCTTTAAGTAAGAAGTCCCGCTCCTTATCAATTATGCAACCTTTTCGTTCAGGGAATATCAGATATAACCACTTATACTTATCCCTTTCACATGCACGTATTTTGCTTGATTCTGTCGGTCACCTGTCTTTGTCCATGGTCCTGGTTCATGCATGTGTTCTTTGTCAATCAGCAAAATCAAAGTTGCTCAGGTCAACATACTCTTAACATGGTGTGCTATTATCCACTTTAGATCAAGCTTGCACGATTTTTACAAAAATATCTCACGCAATTATGAGTATCCTTTTACTTTATATGGAGCTTCCTATTCTTTTTAGCTACTAATTTACAAAGGACTTTGTTCGCACACCCAACAACTTTTCCTCGAACTAAATTTTACATGGCCCAAACAATCCCTTCGAACTAAGTTCCTTTTGGCTCTCATTACCACGATCCACGGAATAATTCTCGAGATTCATTGTGTGCCATCCACATGATCGATCATTAATTCCCATCAAAGCCCAAAGCTAGCTTCTTCTTCTGCGCGTGCATCTCTTAATTACCTTTAGTATTGTAAAAGTTGTAAACTGAGTCTCACGTTATCACACTATTATCTCCATACTTATTTCGCCAAATAATCGTAGGTCTTAATGATACGATATAATTCTCTTATATTATAGTAAGTTTTTGTTAATTACTCCAGTCTTTGGGTTAGAAGTTTGCTGTGAAGTACTGCAATTCCAATAAAGGTATATCTATTCTATTTTTGGAGGAAATAATTCAATACCTTGAATACTCCGAGAGATTAAATTCCTTAAGGACACATAATAAATTCTGTGAGCTCGATTACTTCAAGTTCTGATTTGTTTCTGGGGTTTCAGTTTATTTAGGTTATTTGTTTTGAACACAGTAAATAACATAACTCAACTAATAAGGTCATCTTCCTAGTAATCTTTCTCATTGTCTCCTGTAATTCCTCAAAGGAACTTATAACAATCACAAATACAATTCTGTGAGTAAAACTAAACGAGTTGTTCTTTGGTCGCGACTTTTTTATATGCTTTTTAATTAATTTAAATTATTAATTATTGTGACTTATAGTATTTTTTATATAGTTTTTAATGATGTATATTTTTATTTCAAAAAAGAAAAATTCAGCGTCCAAATTTGTGATAAAAACGAAAAAGTTTGACTCTCAAAATTCGAACCGTATCATTCTTTTTGGACGGAAAGAGTGCCATTTATATGACACAATGATACATTTTTCATGTAGTGTTTTATTTTATATAACATAGGCATGGGTTGTAGAAGTAAGAGCTGGAAATTCTTTTTCTTTCGAACAATAAAAATCACTAATTTGGTATAAAAGGTCATTGTCACGTTCAGATGATGACTATGGTCCATTCTTCGATCTGAATGCGACAATATGTGATGAATACGAATATATACCCATTCCTAAAATTAAATAATTTCTAATAAAAGAGGGATGGAAGTGATATTTGAAAAAGTTTCCGCTAAATTGAGTATGTTGGACTACAAGAATCCATGCAACAAGTTGACTAAAGTAGATTACAAAAATCAAGTTAAATTAAAGGCGAGAGATTAGATCAAATCCCGGCTATTAATAACTAGTCTTAATATTTGTCATTTATTTTTCTATAAAAACCCATATCTTAGAACACTCTTCTACGTACAAATTGTTGAATGTTTTACTTCATAGAGAGGATGTAAAGTATTATTCCATATCTTAGATAAGTTATTAACATGATATCATATCTTATTATTTCTATGCTTTAATACCTTGACTTCTTGACTTAGATATAAGTAACTAATAGTCTGAATTTTTTTTTTCCTTTTTTTTCCAGACTTCAAACAATGGCAAAGGAGGAGGAAGTCTATAACAAAGACGATTTTGGGATTCATCTAAATTGAATCAATGAGTCACCAAGTTTCTCGTGATCACGGAATCCACCTAGGCTTGAATTTGAGGCAAAATAATTAATCTTAAGGCTAGTTAATTCCCTCATATTCAATCCTAAGCGGATTTCTGTGATAAATAACTAGGTGGCTTATTAATTCAATTTAGATTTTGTAAGAAGCATTGATCTATAATTGAATCAATGAGTCACCAAGTTTCTTGTGATCATGAAAATCCACTTAGGATTGAATTTAAGGCAAAACAATTAATCTTAAGGCTTGTTAATTCCCTCATATTCAATCCTAAGCGGATTTCCGTGACTTATAACTTGGTGGCTCATTGATTCAATTTAGATTCTGGAAACATCGTTGCTCTATAATATTTAAACTTCTATGAACAACATTTGTTGTATTACCATTCTTCTCAACGACTTATAATATTAATGTAGGGAAAATAGATCTAGCCCGATTACCTCTTTACCTTTTGTTTCTATGTAGTTGTTAACCTATTATAGAAAACCTTGTCATAGGGCAGCTAATTTTGTCAAAGACTCTTTTTATGTTAAATCTTATTTTTATGTTCAGTCTCAATGTATCACATGATAATTATACACATACACCAATTGTTACTTCCTGAGATTTCTTGAAAGGGGGACGTAAGGCTAAGTAACCGATGTCTGTGTGGTTACTACCCGCCAATTAGGGTCCCCTTCGTACACTAGACGAGACTGTCAGTGCCGTACGGAAAAACCAATGTCAAGAGCAATTGAGAGAACAGAAAAGAGAATGAGAATAAAAGAAAGTTTGATTGCATTAATGAAAAGTTGTTACAGAAAGGCAATATATGAGCTAATTAAAGGAAACATGTCTTTTTTTTAAGCAAACAGGAATATTATATATTAATAACTAGTTGTTGCGTACATAGTCTTCATAGTTTGTGTCACTAAGGACACTTCGATTTCCTAAGCTTGCTAGGATATTACAAGCATCATAAGATAAAGTCTTAATACAAACATAGAGGTCCTTTTGGTCACTTTCAACTAGAGAGTTTACACAGCATGGTGGTAATACAAAAACTTGCTTTCCTTTCTGCCTTGCCTTTTATGTCAAATGATGTGCAATCCTATTCCCTTGCCTAAAGGTGTGCTGGAGGATCACCTTCTGCTGGTGCATGAACGACCTGCATTTATCAACAATGTGTTATATAATTTGTTCCCTTGTTGTATTGAATGAATCACCTCCGTGAAGCTTTCCTCATTTGTCCTTCTCGAAAATATATCTGTACTTGTTAATTCATCAATTACATTAAATTTGAAGGCATACAAAGGAAAAAGGACTTCAATATAGTTCATGATTTGAGTTAGTTTTTCTTTCATTTTTTTTTGTTAGTTTTGGTTCTTATCAGCTTCTGCTGATCTCAACTAATTCGGGTCTGAGGCTTACTTATATTCTTTTGTTGGTGGCTCTGCATAGCTTTATGATGCCATTGATTCCTTTTAAGGTGCTAATAATTTTTTTATTTCCCACTCGGTATTTCGTATGCGAATTGATGCCCGATTAAATTCGAATTGTTCTGAAAAGTTTTACATTGAAGGTAAAGAGCCCACAATGAAGACGATTCCACACCCAAACACCATCTTAGCAATATTTTTTTTGTTTTCTTCTTTTACTTATTTGGTTGAGAAAGGCTCAGGGAAGGAAATGGTCTGATGAGAATTAAAGCTTGGAACGTTGAAAGTATAACTAAATAAATTTTGTAATCACTCTAATAAGTTTAATTTTTAGATAGTGGTCGCACAATTCAATATAGTATCAAAGAAGGCAAAGGTCATTCTAATCTCATTGCCTAAGAATTCTCGCATACTTGCCGATGCGAAAAAAAAGCCTTGCATGTGAGGGGATTGTTGAACATACGTAAATAAATAGATAAATGCATGTTATCTCTAACAAGTTAAAATTTTAAATTAGATGGTTATACACTTCAACATAAAAGTGTAATCCTGCAACATATATACATTTCTCAAGCAATTAATTTTCTATCTGTAATAAAAGTCAAATGTTGTTACTTAGGATATCTGTTGCTAGTAAAAGTACTATATTTGTATTTCATTCATAGGTTCTATACATTTTATACCAATAAGGAACTGCTAATTTAGACAGCAATATTTATTACCTATGCCAAGCATTTATCATCGTTTTGATCATTACATCGTTACCTAAATATAATCAGGTTGAAAGTGTAAGTTTAATTAGTTATCATTAAAGCAAGCATATAAACCGCGATAGTATAAATTAAGTGTCTGCTGATTATTTGAAATAGAAGGGGTTCGCACTAAGAGAATGTTGTTCAGCTTGACAAAGTATAAATAGTGTGTAGGAATTAATTCAGAACAAGAAGTAAAACAGTAAAACTCCAAAATCACTTGATGTCACGATCCAATCTACCCTCCGTTGTGTTTCGTGATGGCACCTTGTCTTAGGTACTAGGTAAGCCTAACATTTTACTGATTATCAACAATAGTAAAGAAAGTCTAACAGTCTCGATATAGAAATCTTTATAGAATTTACAGTTTCCAAAACCGGTAGTACAATACAACTTCTAAATACAACTGTTTGAAAATAAGAAAAATAATGTGAATAGAAAATTAGGAAGGTGACTACGAAGCCTGCGAACGCAGCAATAGGTTACCTTGAGTCTCCATAGCAACGATCCGCACATCTACTAACGAGAATATACATGGATCTGTACATAAGTGTACTATGAGCACACCACAGCGGTGCCCTGTAAGTATCAAGACTAACCTCGGTGGAGTAGTGATGAGGAACAGTCAAGATACTTACCGGTCTAATAAACTGACAATAATGTAATGACCCGGCCGGTCGTTTTGAGAATTAACGTACCGATCCCCTATTAACTAATTTCCCCGTGTTTGTTTCTGCTATTGTGAGTTGTCGGGAAGATTCGTTTTGAGTTTCGAAGTGTTTTAGGATACTTAGTCCCTAAAATAGAGCTTAAGCTTTAGAATTTGGACCATAGTCGGAGCAGTGTGAGCATGGCCTTAGAATGGAATTCCATTGATTCCGTTAGTTCTGTTGGGTGATTTCAGGCTTAGGGGACATGTTCGGATTGTGTTTTGGAGGTCCGTAGCTTATTTAGGCTTGAAATGCCAAAAGTTGAATTTTTGAAGTTTCCGGATCGATAGTGAAATTTTAATATCGGGGTTGGAATCCAATTCCGAAAGTTGGAATAGTTCTGTAGTGTTGAATGTGACTTGATTTGGGGTCAATCGAACTTGGTTAGATTTGTTTCGGCATCGGTTGTAGGATTCTTGAAATTTCAAGTTCTTTAGGCTTGGATTGGAGAGTGATTCGTGATTTTAGCGTCCATATGATGTTTTAGGATTGGTTGGTATGTTTGGTTGAGGTCTTGGGGGTCTCGGGTAAGTTTTGGATGCTTAACGGATTTGAATTTGGACTTAGAAAAATTATGAAGTTGCTGAACCTGTTGTTCTTCCACCTGCGGATCTTGGACCGCAGGTGCGGTGCCTCAAAAGCGGGATTTGGTCTGTGCTTCAGGGTCCGCAAATGCGGCAGGGTAAGCGCGGATGCGGAACCGCAAATGCAGCGCAGTGACCGCAGATGTGCCCCAGCCCGGTTAAGTGGATTTCGCACCTGCGATGCTTTTTCAGGAGGTGCGGGACCGCAGATGCGGCCGCATGACAGCAGAAGCGAAAATCGCTGGGGAGAAGTATGAAAATCGAGGGTTTGAGTTCATAACTTGGAAAATAAAATTTGGAGCTTGGGGGAAGGCGATTCTGTGGGGATTTTGAAGAGAAGATCATTGGGTAATGATTCCTAATCCATTCTTGATTGTATCCCATTAATCTATGCTATAATTCATCATTAAATTTTAGATTTGGGGTGAAAATTTGGGGAAAAGGGAGGAAACTTCTTAGACCTAATTTTGGGATTTCGATTGAGATTTTGATATCGGATTTGAGTGAATTTGGTATGGTTAGACTCGTGAGTGAATGAGTGTTCATGATTTGTGACTTTTACCCGATTCCGAGACGTGGGCCTGGGAGGATTTTTGGGCGTTCTTATATTTTCTTGCCTTAGCTTCGATTTCTTTAGCTAAATTAGTTGTTTGTAGTTGTATTTATGTTATGAATTGATTTGATTAGATTTGGGTCACTCGGAGTTGGATACTCGTGGCAAGAGCGTGATTTCAGATTGATTTTTGAGCTGGTTTGAGGTAAGTGGCTTGCCTAACCTTGTGTGGCAAAACTCCCCTTAGGATTTGGTATTGTTGTATATGAATGCCGTGTACGTGAGGTGGCGAGTGCATACACGTGCTAATTGTTGGAAAACCCCGTTTTCATTAAGTAAATATCTGTGTATCCTTTTTTCTGAACACTACTTGTATTTCAGGCCTACTGTTTAGCTTAGGAAAGTATGCTTAAGTGACTTAACTGTTTTTGTCACGACCCAAATCCCCGCTCTAGTCGTGATGGCGCCTCTCGTGAAGACAAGGCCAGCCAACTAACCCCTATCGCCTTTTCAAAAATAGTTAAACATGAGTAAGCAGTCTAAATATGATTTAATAATATTGATTAGCGGAAATACAACCCAACACAGCCCTAATCGGGGTGTCACAAGTCACGAGCATCTATAAGAGTGTAAATACAACTACAAGGTCTAAAACTACACTGAACAGGAATAATGAACAACAGAGAGAGAAGCGGTGCTGCGAACGCTGGCAGTCACCTCGGTAAACTCCTATAGCTCTGCCTCCAATCAGCCAAAACCTACTACCGGGTGAATAAATACCTGCATCTGCACACGAGGTGCAGGGAGTAATGCGAGTACTCCAACCCAGTATGTAATAAGAGTAAATAAAGACTGAGCAGTAGGAAACAATGAATCCACATTCGCGTTAGGCTCAATAAACACAACAGGCCTTCAAATCATAATACGAGTCAACCTTCCCTTTTAAAAATCCAGCTTTTAGTAATAATCAATTTTGAAATGCTTCCAGCAGTTTCAGTAGGGGTTCAATGCCATTTAAAATAATAATAGCGATTAAAGCCATAATTGGCCCCTCGGGCAAAGCATAGTTCGTAAAACAGCCCCTCGGGCGAAACAGTAATCATAAATACTTCATAACTTGAAAATCTCGGTGGAAATAACCAAAGGCCAAATCGGTGATTAATTTCTGAACTTCTCATAAACCCCAGCTTAAATAAAAGTTATTTTAAAACATTTGTTCAACTTTCCGACAGAGGCTCAATATAAAGATGAGTGAAAATAGTCAATAAATCAACATATTTGATAGAAATTCACTTTAAAGAGGAGTGAAATCAATAAGTTCATATACAAGCCTCTCAGGCAAACATCACTCATATGCATGTATATATCTATCGCCCCTCGGGCTAGCCTCTCTATCACTCGTGACTCAACTTTTACCAACCACTACTCGTACTTAGCATTCACGCTCAATATAGTAACCGCTGCGGCGTGCAGCCCGATCCATATATCGCTACGGCGTGCAGCCCGATCCATATAAGTATTGCTGCGGCGTGCAACCCGATCCGTATCCATATATGTGTGTGTGTGTGTGTGTATATATATACATATAAATATATATATATATATATATATATATATATATATATACCCGATCCATAGATAAATAATCCTCACAACTAGGCCCTCGGCCTCTCTCAGTCATTAACCTCACCATCAGACTCTCAGTCTATCTCAATAAAACAGGGAACTCAGCCCAAAACAGTTTCCACATTTTAAGAATATAGTGATAAAGCCAGTTTTGAGTAATAAACAGGTAACACATGACTGAGGACATGCTTTCAAACAATTAGAGTGAGGATAGATAGTAAAAATGCCCCTAAGGGTCTCAACAAGTCGGCACAAGGCCCCAAACATAGCATACATCCCAAAAATATAATAACATCAAACAATTAATTATCAAATACGCATTAAAGTACTCGTTCGGGATGGACTAGGTCACAATCCCCAGCGGTGCTCTACCCCACACTCGTCATCTAGCGTGTAAGTCACCTCAAAGTAACACAACGATGTGTAATCCGGGGTTTCAAACCCTCAGGACAGTGTTTACAATCATTACTTAGCTCGAACCGCCGAAATTTCTAGCTCGCGGCGCCTTTGCCCCTCAAATCGGCCTCCACGCGCGTCGAATCTATCCAAAACCAGAGCGAATACGTCACAATATGCTAAGGGAACAAAGCCCAAGCAAACAATCAAGAATATACCAAAATCTCGAAATTAGCAAAACCCGAGCCCCGGGCCCACTTCTCGAAACTCAGAAATTTTTACATCAACGGGTTCCTTATCTCGCCACGAGTCTATGCATATCAAGAACTCAAATCCGAGCTCCAATGACCCTTCAAATCCCAATTTAAAATCTCAAAATCCCAAGCCCTAGTTCTTCCAATTTTAGCTAAATTTTCATAAATTTCTAGGTTAATTTCACATAATAATCACGTTTTTAGTTTATAGAACTTACCTCCAATCAATCCTCTTCGAATCCCTCTTCAATTGCTCCTAAGAAGATCTAAAAATACTCAACAATGGAGGAAAATGACTTAGGCTCGCGGATGAAATATGTTTAAAAACCCTTCTACCCAGCTGACGATTCCTTCTATGCGATTGCGGCCCCAGGCTCGTGATCGCGATGAGCAAATCTTCCAGGCCTCAAAATGGTTTGTGCGAACACGACAAAACGGATGCAAACGCGAAGCTTCAGCTTCCCCTATCACGCGAACGCGGCTAAGCTGATGCGAACGCGACGACTAAAATCACTGGACTCCAACTCCTTCTACGCGAACGCGATCCATACCATGCGATCGCGAAGCATCATTAACCAACCTTCCGCGAACGCGGACCCTCAGACGCGAATGCGAAGAGCGATTCGCCTGCCTTCGAATTTCCTTCTACGCGATCGCGGCTCAACCCACGCGATCGCGAAGACTTAAAACCTGCAACGTGTGGAATGAAAATCTGCAACTTTCCAACATCAAAACTAGCCTGTTAGACCATCCGAAGCTCACCCGAGGCCCCCGGGACCTCAACCAACAGCACCAACACATCCTAAAACATCATTCAAACTTGTTCAAATCATTAAAATACCTCAAACAACACTAAAACCATCAATTCTCATCGAATTCAAGCCTAAGTTTGCCAATAACTTCCGAAACTCGCTTTCGATCAAAAACCCGACCAAACGACGTCCGAATGACCTGAAATTTTGCACGCACATCACAAATGACATAACGAAGCTACAGAAACTCTCAGAATTCCATTCCGACCCTCGGATCAAAATCTCACCTATCAACCGGAATTCGCCAAAATACCAACTTTGCCAATTCAAGCCAAATCCTTCCACGGACTCCCAAAATGTTTTCCGATCGCGCTCCTAAGTCATAAATCACCCAACTAAGCTACCCAAATCATAAAAATTCTTATCCGAGCTCATTTACAAATAAGTCAACTCTTGGTCAAACCTTTCAAATTCAAAGCTTTCAACTGAGACTGTTCTTTTAAATTCATTCCGATTTTCCTGAAAACCCAAAACCAACGATCTACATCAGTCATAATGCATTACACGGGGCAAGTCATGCCCGAGAACTGGCGATCAAAGTGCAAAAGCTCAAAACGACCGGTCGGGTCGTTACAGTTTTACATGCTTAAACTGCTTACTTGGATTCTGTGCAGCATGTTTATAGTAGAACTTCCTGTTTCTTGGTACGAACTTGAACAGAACTGTATATTTCTTTCTTGAGACTATTGTGTGTTTATTTTGGGACTACGAGACGGTATCCCGAGAGACTCCCCTGTATGTTTACTTTGGGACTATGAATCGATATTCCGAGAGATCCCCCTGCACATTTATATTTGGGACTACGAAACGATATACCGGGAGATTCCCTGTACTGGATATTTATGTTTGGGACTACGGATCGGTATTCCGGGAGATCCCCTACACATTTATGATTTGGACTACGGGACGATATCCCGGGAGATTCCCCTGTACTGGATATTTATGTTTGGGATTGCGGATCTGTATTCCGGGAGATCCCCTAGGATCAGGCCCCAGCTGCAGGCATTCCAGCAGCACCTGTACAGGCACCGGCAGTGCCCATTGTGATTCCGGGTCTCCAGGAGAACTTGGCTCAGATACTATCGGTTTGCACTGGCCTAGCCCAGGTAGTTTCAGCCACTGCTACGGCGGCTACCTCTCAGGCCGGGGGAGGCAGTCAGACCCCCGTCACTCACACACCGGAGCAGGTTATGCAGGGTTTAAGACACCGGGAGCAGCTCCAGCTCAGTCGGTTGCACCAGCAGCACCAGTTGCACCAGTCGCACCAGTTCAGGAATTTGTGGTCCCAGTTATGCCAGACGATGAGCAGCGTCGTCTTGAGAGGTTCAGTAGGCTCCAGCCTCCATTTTTCAGTGGTGCTCAGGGCGAGGATGCCCAGGGATTTCTGGACAAGTGTCAGCGTATGCTTCGGACAGCGGGGATTTTAGAGACCAGCGGGGTAGCATTCACCGCATTTCAGTTCACTGGGGCTGCCTTCACATGGTGGGAGTCGTATGAGCGGCGTAGGCCGGCAGGTGCAGCGCCTTTGTCATGGCAGGAGTTCTCCACTATCTTTCTGGAGAAGTGGGTACCACAGTCTCAGAGGGAGGAGCTGCGTAGGCAGTTCGAGTGGCTTCGACAGGGAGACATGACTGTGACCCAGTATGAGGCGAGATTTTCTGAGTTGGCCCGTCATGCCTCGTGGATAGTTCCGACCGACAGAGAGAGGATCAAGAGGTTTGTCGATGGACTTAACTATCACCTGCGTGTTCTGATGACTCGAGAGAGAGTTCTGGGTATTTCCTTTGAGGATGCAGTTGATATTGCTCGTGATATTGAGATGGCTCGCCGTCAGGACAGAGAGGAGAGGGAGGCCAAGAGGCCTCGAGGTTCTGGTAGCTTCAGTGGTGCTCCGTCTAGGGGTCAGTTCCAGCAAAGCAGACGTCGTTCATTTAGGCCTCCTCAGTCAGCTCGCTCTGAGTATCATGGGTCATCTTCCGGTCGAGGTCATCAGGGGTATCAGCAGAGTCAGCCATCCCTCGACGCTCTTCCAGCTCAGGGTTCATCACGAGCTCCATCTGTTCAGGGTTCCTCCCGACCGAGTGCGTCAGCCAGTCACTCTGATGCGCGGGGTTCCCTTCAGTCCCGTTCCCTAGCACTCGGGAGCTGTTATGAGTGCGAGGAGGTTGGGCACATGTGGAGGCAGTGTCCTCGGCGCCGTGGTAGTCAGTCTTAGCAGAGGGGTCAGCCCTCGTCTTCTGGCCATCTTCTTCAGCACCCACCCCGCCAGCTAGGGGTGAGAGTCAGGTAGCTAGGGGTCGCCCCAGAGGGGGAGGCCGATCGGGCGGTGGCCAGGCACGATTCTATGCTCTCCCAGACAGGAGAGACGCTATTGCATCAGATGCTGTTATCACAGGTATTATCTCAGTCTGCCACAGGGATGCCTCTGTCTTATTTGATCCTGGTTCTACCTATTCCTATGTGTCTTCATATTTTGCTCATCACCTGGGTACGACCCGTGGGTGCCTTGCTTTACCAGTGCATGTATCTACCCCGGTGGGTGATACTATTGTTGTAGACCATGTGTATCGGTCTTGCCTAGTGACTATTGGGGGTATGGAGACCCGAGTTGATCTGTTGTTGTTGAGCATGGTTGACTTCGACGTTATTCTGGGCATGGATTGGTTATCTCCGTGCCATGCTATTCTAGACTGTCATGCCAAGACAGTTACGTTAGCTATACCGGGTATTCCGAGGATTGAGTGGCGTGGTATGACTGACTATGTTCCCAACAGGGTGATTTCTTTCCTAAAGGCCCAGCGGATGGTTGGGAAGGGTTGTCTATCGTATTTGGCGTTTGTGAGAGATGTTGGAGCTGAGACTCCTAGTCTTGATTCTGTGCCCGTTGTGAGGGACTTCCCTGATGTGTTTCCAGCAGACCTGCCGGGCATGCCGCCGGACAGGGACATTGATTTTGGTATTGATCTGGTGCCGGGCACTCAGCCCATTTCTATTCCTCCATATCGCATGGCACCAGCAGAGTTGAAAG
This sequence comes from Nicotiana attenuata, assembly GCF_001879085.1. Lineage (NCBI taxonomy): Eukaryota > Viridiplantae > Streptophyta > Magnoliopsida > Solanales > Solanaceae > Nicotiana > Nicotiana attenuata. The sequence goes on along the minus strand of NW_017671722.1, from coordinate 104,728 downwards.
AACTAAAGGATCAGCTTCAGGAGCTCCTGGATAAGGGGTTCATTCGTCCGAGTGTGTCACCGTGGGGTGCACCGGTCTTGTTTGTGAAGAAAAAGGATGGCACAATGAGAATGTGCATTGACTACAGGCAATTGAACAAGGTGACAGTGAAGAACAAGTATCCCCTGCCCCGTATTGATGATTTGTTTGACCAGCTCCAGGGGGCAAGGGTATTCTCCAAGATTGACCTCCGTTCAGGCTATCACCAGCTGAAGATTAGGGACTCAGATATTATGAAGACTGCTTTCCGGACGAGATATGGGCACTATGAGTTTCTAGTTATGTCCTTTGGGTTGACTAATGCCCAGCAGCATTCATGCACTTGATGAACAGTGTATTTCTGGCGTATCTGGATTCATTTGTGATTGTGTTTATTGATGATATCCTGGTGTACTCGCGTGGTCAGGAGGAGCACGCGCAACATTTGAGGGTGGTGTTGCAGAGGTTGAGGGAGGAGAAGCTTTATGCAAAGTTCTCCAAGTGTGAGTTCTGGCTTGGTTCTGTGGCTTTCCTAGGGCACGTGGTGTCCAGTGATGGTATTCAGGTTTATCCTAAGAAGATAGAGGCAGTTCAGAGTTGGCCTAGGCCGTCCTCAGCCACGGAGATTCGGAGTTTCCTCGGTTTGGCAGGTTATTATCACCGGTTCGTCCAGGGTTTTTCATCTATTGCTTCACCCTTGACCAAGTTGACTCAGAAGGGTGCACCATTTGTGTGGTCTGATGAGTGTGAGGAGAGCTTTCAGAAGCTCAAGACAGCTTTGACCACGGCTCCAGTGTTGGTATTGCCATCAGCTTCAGGTTCTTACACTGTGTATTGTGATGCTTCGAGAGTTGGGATCGGATGTGTGTTGATGTAGGAGGGTAGAGTTATTGCATATGCTTCTCGTCAGTTGAAGCCCCACGAGAAGAACTACCCTGTACATGATTTGGAGTTAGCTGCTATAGTTCATGCTTTGAAGATTTGGAGGCACTACTTATATGGCGTATCTTGTGAGGTGTATACGGATCATCACAGCCTTCAGCATTTGTTCAAATAGAAGGATCTTAATTTGAGGCAGCGGAGGTGGCTTGAGTTACTCAAGGATTATGATATTACCATTTTGTACCACCCGGGGAAGGCCAATGTGGTGGCCGATGCTTTGAGCCGGAAGGCGGTCAGCATGGGTAGTTTGGCATACATTCCAGTTGGGGAGAGGCCCTTTGCAGTTGATGTCCAGGCTTTGGCCAATCGGATGGTGAGGCTAGATATTTCGGAGCCTAGTCGGGTGTTGGCTTGTATGGTTTCTCGGTCTTCCTTGTATGACCGTATTAGAGAGCGCCAGTATGATGACCCATATTTGCTTGTCCTTAAGGACAGGATTCAGCACGATGATGCCAGGGATGTGACTATTGATGATGCTGGTGTGTTGAGGATGCAGGGCCGGATTTGTGTGCCCAATGTGGATGGGCTGCGGGAGTTGATATTAGAGGAGGCCCACAGCTCGCGGTATTCCATTCATCCGGGTGCCGCGAAGATGTATCAGGATTTGAGGCAGCACTACTGGTGGAGGAGAATGAAGAAAGATATTGTGAGTTATGTAGCTCGGTGTCTCAACTGTCAGCAGGTCAAATATGAGCATCAGAGGCCCGGTGGTGTACTTCAGCGGATGGATATTCCGGAGTGGAAATGGGAGAGGATTACTATGGATTTTGTGAGTGGTCTCCCTCGTACCTCGAGGAAGTTTGATTCGATTTGGGTGATTGTGGATCGGTTGACCAAGTCCGCGCATTTCATTCCGGTGTGTACTACCTATTCTTCAGAGCGGCTGGCAGAGATTTTCATCCGGGAGATTGTTCGGTTGCATGGGGTCCCAGTTTCTATCATCTCAGATAGGGGTACTCAGTTTACTTCCCAGTTTTGGAGGACTTTTCAGCGAGAGTTGGGTACACAGGTAGAGTTGAGTACCGCATTTCATCCTCAGACGGACGGGCAGTCCGAGCGTACCATTCAGATATTGGAGGACATGTTGCGTGCCTGTGTTATTGATTTTGGAGGTTCTTGGGCTGAGTTCTTGCCACTCGCAGAGTTTGCTTACAACAACAGCTATCAGTCCAGTATTCAGATGGCGCCGTATGAGGCCTTATATGGGAGACGGTGCAGATCTCCGGTCGGTTGGTTTGAGCCCAGCGAGGCTAGACTATTGGGGACAGAGTTGGTGCAGGATGCCTTAGAGAAGGTGAAGGTGATCCAGGAGAGACTTCGTACAGCTCAGTCGCGTCAGAAGAGTTATGCGGACCGGAAGGTTCGAGATGTATCTTACATGGTGGGCGAGAAGGTTTTGTTGAAAGTTTCGCCTATGAAGGGCGTTATGAGATTTGGAAAGAAAGGAAAGTTGAGTCCACGGTTCATTGGTCCTTTTGAGATACTTAGGAGAGTTGGGGAGGTGGCCTACATGCTTGCTTTGCCACCCAGCTTGTCAGGAGTTCACCCGGTATTTCACGTTTCTATGCTCCGGAAGTATGTTGGAGACCCGGCCCATGTGTTAGACTTCAGCACGATTCAGTTGGATGATGTCTTGACTTATGATGTGGAGCCAGCGGCTATTTTGGGTCGTCAGGTTCGAAAGTTGAGATCAAAGGATATAGCTTCGGTGAAGGTGCAGTGGAGAGGTTGGCCCATGGAGGAGGCTACTTAGGAGACCGAGCGGGAGATGCGGAGCAGATATCCTCACTTGTTTGAGACTCCAGGTATATTCCTTGACCCGCTCGAGGACGAGCATTTGTTTTAGTTGGGGAGGATGTGACGACCCGGCCCGTCGTCACGTGAGTTACCGCCCCGTCTTCCCCATATTATGTTCCTCTATGCTTCGAGTTGGATTGGTTTGGTTTTGGTAGGAAATGAGACATTTAATCTCTTTAAGGAAAACTTGTTTTGGAAAAGTCAACCGGAAGTTGACTATATAGTTAGAGGGCTCGGATGTGAATTCCGGTGATTTGGTTAGCTTCAGGGGATGATTTGTGACTTAGGAGTGCGATCGGAATTGAATTTGGAGGTCCGGTGTAGAATTAGGCTTGAATTGGCGAAGGCTGAATCTTGGCGAATTCCGGTTGGTAGGTGAGATTTTGATCCGAGGGTCGGAATGGAATTCCGAGAGTTTCAGTAGCTCCGTTAGGTGATTTTGGATGTGTGTGCAAAATTTCAGGTCATTCAGAGATGTTTTGGGTCGAGTTTTGATCGAATGCGTATTGCGGAAGTTTTGAAGAAACTCAGGCTTGAATTCGATGTGATTTAATGGTTTTAGCGTTGTCAGACGTGTTTTGAGGATTTGAACAAGTTTGGATATTGTTTTAAGATGTGTTGGTAACTTTGGTTGAGGTCCCGGGGGCCTCGGGGGTGATTTCGGATGGCTAACGGAAGGAATTTGAAGTTGGAAAATTGCAGGTTTTTGGTTGCAGCAGGTGTTTCCGCATCTGCGGAAAGGAGATCGCAGATACGGTCTCGCAGAAACGAGCTAGGCCTCGCAGGAGCGGAAATAGGATCCCGGGTCAGGTTCCGCATAAGCGGAATGTTGGACGCTTTAGCGGGTCCGCCTAAGCGGACATTGTACCGCGGAAGCGATTTTGAGAGGACCGCAGAAGCGGAGTTCGAGTCGCATAAGCGAAGCCTGGGTTTTTAAGTGAAGACCGCAGAAGCGGTCCCGCATAAGCGGAAGCGGGACCGCATAAGCGGAAAGCGCTGTTGGCAGAAAGGTTTAAAGGGTTTATTTCATCCGCTAGCTCCACCATTTTTCCTCCATTGTTGAGCGAGCTTGGGAGTTATTGACGCGATTTTGAGAGGGTTTTGACTGGGTATCAATTGGAGGTAAGTCCTATGGTCTAGAAACATCATTTTTATTGAAGAATCTACCTTTAATTCTTAGAAACTTGGGTAAAAATTGGAAGAACTAGGGCTTGGTTTTTGGAATGTAAAATGGGAACTTGAAAAGGCATTTGAACCCCGATTTTGATGAATTTGATATGTATGGACTCGTGGCGAGACGAGGAATCCGGTGATGCAAATTTCGTAATTTTTCGAGAAGTGGGCCCAGGGCTCGGGTTTTGCCAACTTCGTGATTTTGATATTTTTCGAGTCTTTTCGATTGGGTTATGACCCATTTGCCTATTGTGATGTATTCCTTGTGGTTTTGATCAGATTCGACGCGCGAGGAGGTCGATTCGAGGGGAAAAGGCATAGCGAGCTAGACTTTTGGCCGGCTAGAGGTGAGTAATGATTTTAAATGACGTTCTGAGGGTTTGAAAACCCCGGACTTGCACAACTTGGTGCTATGTTGAGATGAGACACGCGTTCCATGACGAGCGCGGGGTCATTTACTATTGGGGACTGTGACTTGGTCCAGTCCGAATGATATTTTACCGCGTATTAGCAATGACTTGTTGTTTTCACTATGATTTGGACTTATTGCTATATTCGGGGCTTAGTGCCGACTGTTTGAACTCTTTATGAACTATCATCACTGTTTTCCTCACTGTTTGAGATATTATTTGAACTCAGTCCATGTGATTTACACTGTTTCATGAACTCAGCTATATTTTTACTCAAACCTTGGGTCCTAACTGATATTTGAACTACTGTTGAGCTGAGCATTATTGTTTCTTACTATTGCCCGAGGGGCTTATGATTATTTTTGGACTGATTGAGGCCGAGGGCCATATGTGATGATATGTTGAGTGATGTGAGGAGGCTTTCAGGCCTCGAGTGCATTGTGAGGAGGCTTTCAGGCCTCGAGTGTATTGTATTGATATTGTTCAGGCTTTCAGGCCTTGTTGATAGCGCTTGGGCAGTAGGAGCCCCTCCGGAGCCTGCACACTCACAGTGAGCGCGGGTACCCATCTAGAGTGATTAAATATTGAACAGTGGTAACAATGACACTGTTATACGCGTTTGGTCAGGTAACAATGACTGACCAGTCAGGTAACAATGACTGACCAGTGGTAATAATGGCACTGTAATACGCGTTTTGGTCAGGTAACAATGGCTGACGGGTCAGGTAACAATGGCTGACCATACTTGAGCATACTTGTTTTATTAATTGTTTTCAAAGAGATTTTCTTCCTATATTTCACTGGTTTCTACTGTTTATCTGATGTTGCTGCTTGAGATAGCATTATCTGTGCCCTTGTGGGATTTTATGTTCTCAGTCGTTATTTAATTTTATTACTCACTGGGTCGGAGTACTCACATTACTTCCTGCACCATGTGTGCAGAGACAGTCACAGCTGAGTTCGTACCTGAGCGCTGATTTCCTTCCAGACCAGGCGGACTAGGAGAGACGAGGTAGCTGTCGACGTCCACAGCCCCGTTCTTCCTTATCTTCTGCATATTTTATTCATCTTCAGACTATGTTTCCAGACTTATAGTATTTTCATCAACTCTGTAGTAGCTCGTGACTTGTGACACCCCGATCATCGAGCTGAGTTTGGGATGGTTTTTCTCCCGTTATGTTACGTTTATTTCCGCACTTATGATTAATCAGTATCTATGATTTAAACCTATTATGCTAAGAAATTGTCAAAAGCAGTGTTGATTGTTCCGTTGGCTGGCCTTGTCTTCACGAAAGGCGCCATCACGACCGGGTGGGAATTGGGTCATGACAGAACGTCTGGGAATTTTCAAAATATTTTGATTCCAAGGAAAACATGCCTAAGGTCATTATGTTATAAAGACTTTAGGTCAAAGTACTTTTATTACAAATTGGGTTCAATTTTAGCTGTTGCCTTTTGAATTATTAGGCCTAACAACGACATTCTATTCAACTAAACCACAACTTGGGTTTAACCAAAACGAAACCAAAAACAATTAACAAACAAATTATAAAAAAATAGTTTAGAAAATATTAAAGGTAAGACAAGCAGCCATGGTTTATTCTTCTCTTTTTCTCTTCTCTTTTATCGAGAGCCCTAAATATACTTTAGGAGTGGAAGAGGAAATGAAAGGATATGCGTGCTTCATGTCTAGCAGTGGCATCGAGTCCCGCTTTGGAACTCCTTGGAGCTCCGATATGTCATGCAAAAAAAAACAAAGAAAAGAGAAAAATGAATTAGAGGAAGTAATCTACTTCTTTAAGCAGAGGAGAAATAAAAGGAAAAAAATGGCAGCGAATTAATACACCACTTATTAATTTATGCTAGAACAACCATTTTACTTTCAAGATGACAATAATAATAATAATAATAATAATAATAATAATAATAATAATAATAATAATAATAATAAGAAGAAGAAGAAGAAGAACGTAAGTCTAAGGAAAAACATGTTCTTAACTAGCATCCTATATTAGAAGACAAACATTTATCTTGCATTGAATAGTATCCTGAAGTATATCTACTTAGATGATGTGTATGTTTGGACGAGTAGCATATATTTCTACTAGCTGAAGTCCATTCCCATATGAAATATTTTAAATCCTATTAGCATGGTTCCTAAGTGTTAAAGAGAGCTCACATGATACTTACTTCTGCTATATCTTCGCACACACAAAGGAAGCAGAAAGCTAACACATATATCTTAGAACCTGACGCTAGACTCCAACACATTAAAAGTCATTTATGTAATTGCAGACTGTACCAGAAGAGTGATTTGTTGTTCTAAGCTTAAATACTCAGTTCATATTCTAAATTAAACTTCAATATATGGATTATATCCAGAATAAATGAGAGAAAAATCTTAACAAGTGTTCAACGCTATATCTCTAACAGTGGAAATACATTTTTTATTCAGTGACATTCAAATGTAACAGAAAGCATTTGACGTCCAAACATGAACCTTAAATCAAGAATAAAGATTCTTAAAACATAGTCTCTAAAGAGGAAAGCGTGAAGATATCCTTAAATCGTGCCTTTTAAATGGTTGCAGAGCATAGGATTAACAATTGGTATCAAAGATAAAGTTGTAGCATGACAAAATGCACACATCGTGGCGACATCTACGAAACAAAAAGATCATTACCAGTATTTCTAAATTTTACGGACAGCTTTATAGTTGGCTACGCACTTTTACAATTTTACTACACTAATAGCAGTTAAGTTTAATCATTTATATACTCAAAAAAAAAAAAATTCCTGAGGCGCGACATCTACCCAAGTATTATCAACTGTAGCTAGCCAAACAACTCCAATTAAGGTAACTATATATACCTCAAAATAAATTTATATAATAGCTTAAAATATAAAGTAAAAGTTATTTGATAATAACATCTTAAACTGAACTTTGTTTTTCTACAATATGTGCATATGTAAATCAAATCCAAAGATTAAGCCGGCACGCACGCCCACCACTTCAACTCTAGAAAGAGTGAGTGAGCTCATGTACCTTTTCCTTATTCTCTTTTCAATTCAAAACCCTCGCACTAAATAAAAATCACACGTAGGTCAAGCAAATGGCCAATTACTCTTCATCTCTTTCCCATTACTGTGCAAGTAAGAGTATAAGGGACAAAGGAGAGAAAATAAAGTTCAAAACAGCAACTAATATCACGATTAAGTCATGAAATTTGAGGAGACAGATATGAACATAAACAGCCTTAACACATGATTTTATCATCATTACTCTTTTACTAGCACTCTTATATATAACTAAACACTAAACAGAGAAAAGCTAAGACATGATTTTCTAGGCAAACATGTATTGTTTTAAATGAAAGAGAAAAACTAAAACATGGTCGGATTTTACCTTTTATGGGGCAGTGAACTTGGGGCTTGCGAGGCTTCAGATCTATTACTCTTTTAACTAAGCTTGGAGATTCCTTTTAGATGGTAAAAATTAATTTTTAGAGGGGATTCCCAGACTTGGTTTGGGCTGAGATTTAACAAGGTATTTATAGGTGGAAGAAGAAGTTAGGGGTAGGGTTTTTGAGCGGGATTTTGAAGTTTTACATTTTGGTTTTCGGTCAAAATAGCCGTTTGAAAGATTCAGATTTCTTTTTTTTTTAATTTCAAATAGATGAAGGAAAATCCACATTCATAATGATGATTCTGCAAAGTGAAAACTTACATGAAAAGAGGAAGCAGAGAACACTTTAACCACGTGAAGGACTAAACTCGTGATCAAAGGAATCCTAAACGGACGAACTTCATTCAAAAATATCGATGCTAAAGAGCAAGGGAGATAATACATACACGAAAATGGTGCGGCAATTCTGTCTGAGATAAAGAAAAGTTGGAATTTTATCAAAAATGGGAGGAGAAAAGGAAAGGTGGCTGCTGAGTATATGTTAAGGGTTTGAAAAATTAATTGATCTAATGGGGTACTTTTGATCCATATGCAGATTGGACTTCTGTAGAGGCTACTAAAGGGGGTAGGCTATTGAGAAATAAGGAAACCTTACTTGTGATGGGTCATTATCAAGAGTTTTGGGCTGCCGGAAGTCCAAGCTAACTTGGCCCTCTCCAGATTAAGAGAGACTCCCTTCTTCTTAATATTTCCTTGTGCTTCTTTATATAATAATATATCATAGACATATAGACTATTTAAAATAAGTAATTAATTTTTGATTAAAAAAAATAATAATAATAATAATAACAACAACAACAACAATAGTAATGAAAATAATAATACTAATTAGGTCTATTTTGGGATAACAACGATAAAATAATTGTTCTTAAATTATAATTAATACTAGAAGCTTAAAGAAATAGTTTAGAAGAATGGAGGAANACAGGTTTATTTCTATTACCTGTTGAGGTTAAGTACATCACTACCTATCAGTCCAAAGTTTGGACTTGTTACTTACTGAATTGGTGTACTCACGTTACCCCCTGCACCTTGTGTGCAGATCCAGGTATCTCTGGCCACGGTAGCGCCTGTTGAGTATTCTAGTTGCAGAGTTTCATCGGAGATAGCGAGTTAGCTGCCTGGCGATCACAGTCCTGCTTTTCTCATTCTCTATCTTCCCTTTAGTGTATTTTGGTTACTCTCAGACTATGTTAGTCTTGCTATCTTTCAGAATAGTTTGTAGTAGTTGCTCATGACTTAGTGACACCCCGATGTCGAGCTATTTATCTCTGCATTTTGTTTTCAAGTTGAACTCTTTTATGAAATTTCTGTATGAAAAAAGGCTTTTATCTATCTTTTAATGAAATATCGAGTTGTTGTAGGAGTGTGCCGGCTTGCCTAGTTCCATGATAGGCGCCATCACGATCGAATTTAGTTTTGGGTCACGACATCTCACATTATCAATTCCGTCAATAAAATTACAACACGTACTGGCTCCCACACCGGTGGAGCATAAAAATCACAGCTCGTAACCAAAAATAATCAGAAATCACATCAAGCCTACAGTAATGGACATTAGGAATTCACTATTAGTCTTATAGCTCTCAATAATGAATAGAAACAGACGATAGACAGAGGCTATCACTCATAGAACCTCCCAAAAGGGCAATACATAAACAGAGTGCAAATCATGAAACGTACCCATTAGTGGAGCAACAAATAAGGGAACTCACCCCGATAAGCAGAACTGAAATAATACAGAAGGTGTTGCTTTATAACAAACCAAAAACATACCTGTATGACATCATCTGGCGCAACGGCCTCAAGCCTACCATATGAAACACATCAACGGGCCGGTTCTCCCCCTCTTTGGCACCCTCTACTCACCTGAATACCTCGTTGTGACACATTTGCCCAAATCTGGGACAATCTCTCACCACGTGTCTAGTATCTCTACACTCAAAGCAACCTCGCTACTGACGTGGCTGTGGGAACTGTGCGGTACCGGTACCCAGAGACCCATGAACACCTAAATCACTATGCGAAGTCTGAAGTGCAAATTGAACTGGCTGACCCACAAAACCTCTACCATGTCGCACCCTGCCTCCAAAATAAGGATCTGCAGATCTCTCGGTCTGCGAGGCCTCCTCGCCTCCCTGTACTCTCTCTCCTAATCTCATCTGTCCTCTCGCTTCCGGTCCCACAAGCCTTCTAACCAGCGAGCGATCCCTACCACCTACTGAAATGAAACATCTAACTCCAACTCCTGAGCCATGCTGAACCGAATATTATGCCTGAGCCCCACAATGAATCTACGGACTCGCTCTCTAACTGTAGCCACCAAGGCAGGTGCTTATCTGGCCAAATCACTAAATGTGATGCATACTCTAATACTGATATAGTGCCCTGGCGCAGCTGCTCAAACTCTACGCGTCATGCATCTCGAAGGGACTGAGGTACAAACTCTCTAAAAAACATCTCTGAAAATGAACCCATTTAAGTGAAGCTGCATCGGCCGGGCTACCCAACTCCTATGCCCGCCACCACTGATAAGCCACTCGCTTAAACTGGAACCTAGTAAAAGCACCCCACTCATCTCTACAATACCCATAGTACGAAGAATGCAATGGCACTCCTCTATAAAACCTCGTGCGCTCTCTAAAGCCAAACCACTAAATGTAGGAGGGTCACATTTTCTTGAACCTTGCAATTCTAAGTTGTCCTTCCTCGGATGTTGCTGCCTTGAACATGGGCTGAACTGGAACCACAGGCTGTGTTGCCATGACACCTGGAACCTGACCAACGTGAATTAACTACTCTCGAGGTGCTCTAGCTGCAGCACGTACTCCTCGTCCGCCTCTACCTCTGCCTCTGGCGGCACCTACTACGGGAGCAGCATCATCGATAACCGCAGCTTGTATCCTCACTGTCGGTGAGAGAATGGAATGATAAAATTTCAAACTCCAAGATCAATAAGCTCGAACGATAGGAATGAAAGAAGTGAGATTGTCCTAATAGTTTCGTAGCCTCTCGAAGATAAGTAAAGATGTCTCCGTACCGATCCGCAAGACTCTACTAAACTCGCTTATGACTCGTAGCTCCTATGAACCTAGAGCTCTGATACCAACTTGTCACGAACCAATTTTCCCTCCGCGGTTTCGTGAGGGCACCTAGTCTTAGGGACTAGGTAAGCCTAACATTTACTGAATATCAACAATAATAAAAAAAGTCTAACAGTCTCGATATAGAAAACTTTATAGAATTTACAATTTCCCAAAACCGGTAGTACAAGTCATAAGCTCTACAGAGTTTACTACAACTTCTAAATACAACTGTTTGGAAATAAGTAAAACAGTGTGAATACAAAATTAGGATGGTGACTCCTAAGCCTGCGAAAGCAGCAACAAGTTTACCTCGAGTCTCCACAGCAATGATCCGCACAGCTACTATGAACGAATACCTGGATCTGTGCAAAAATGTACAGAAGTATAGTATGAGCACACCACAGTGGTGCCCAGTAAGTATAAAGACTAACCTCGGTGGAGTAGTGACGAGGAACAGTCAAGACACCTACTGGTCTAATAAATTGAACAAGAATAAGTATAGGAACCACATTGCATGATTTATATGTGGAAACTACGCTATATGACTAATAATACGATAATTGCAATAAGAAAGGGAAAGCGACAAGTAGCAACGGGACACCATAATAAGGACACAGAAGAGTGAACGGAAACACAACCCAAATCTGAAATCACAAATACAGTAAAGACAAGTAATAACTCAGCTACTATGGCAGTTTTCACATCAGGTCTTAGCCAACAAACTCCAATCAATTAGTCAAATCCTTCAAGTATAAATCTTTCACCCATAAGTTTTAGAATAGAATTCTTTAGAATATAAACCTTCCCAATAAAGATATTTCAAAATATACTTCCTTCAAATAAATATCTTTCAAACATAGTTCTTTCAAAATAAATAACTTTCAAATATAATCTTTTCAAATAAATATCCTTCGAATATAAGTCACCATGTAACACCTCATCTCATAATTACACAATATGGGTCTCAATACCTGAACCCTAACACTTGGCATTCTGTGCCCTCATCACACCTCATAACTGCACTGACGACTCACGTGCCAAATAGAGCCATTCTCACATGGAAGGCAAATAAATAAGGGTGTGTGTCTATACTCAGCAATATCAAGAAAACCTCTCATCCGATAAGGGTGCTTAGCTACGTGTATGCTTGTGCAAGTGTCCTAATATAGTTCGTACCAGCTAGTAAGTATAAGGAATAAAACGGACATCACGTAGAATGCCTAAAAGAATGTAAGCGTAGAAGATTAGCAGCTTAGAACATAGACATAACAACAGGGGATCTCCCAGGATACCGTCCCGTAGTCCCAAATGTAAATGTGCAGGGGGATCTCCCAGAATACGGTTTCGTAGTCCCAAAGTAAATACGCAGTGCTGGGGGATCTATCGGAATACCGTTTCGTAGTCCCAAAGTAAATATGTAGTACAGGGGGATCTCCCGGAATAACATTTTGTAGTCCCAAAGTAAATATGCAGAACAGGGGGATCTCCCGGAATACCATTCCGTAGTCCCAAAGTAAATATACAGCGTAGCCAACAAAGATAACAGTTATTGCACGGCCGACGCCTCGTGCATCACCACAACAAGCACAACAACAACAATGACAATAATACAAAGTACGACAAGTAAATCAACTCAAGAACTTTAAATCACAAAGAAATGATAGAGCTCATTTACAAGGAATAACCGCAGTAATGAATGCTAGGCGTAAAGAGAACAACTCAACAAGGAAGGAACAAATATGCCCCAATGATTCCACTATATACAGTTCGGCAACAAGGAAAACTAACACGAGTCAAATAGTTCCAAATAAGGTAAAGTCAACTAAAATATGAATATCTAGACTTCTTTTAAGGTTGGGAAATTACAAAGAATATTCAAGAATTCAATTCAAGATAGACAGCGGAAAGATAATCATAACCTCAATTCTAAAAGGACCTAAGAATCCTAAAAGGCCAACTTCCCACAAATAAGTCCGAGCAAGCACTCGTCACCTCACGTACACGAACTACAATCAACATGGAAGACTTAAATCCAAAAGAAAAAATCCCTCACACATGGTTAGGCAAGATACTTACCTCAAAGAAGACAAACTGATACTCTAAAATGAACTTCTCGGGTTAAATGACCTCCGTACAACTCAAATCTAACCAAAAATAACTTCAAAGCACAAATAAAACTCATAAGAAACTATTTCGGATCATAAAGTCTCAATCTTTAAATAAATTCAAAAATCGGTCCAAAAGTCGACCCCCGGGCCCGTACCTCGGAACCTAATAAATTTTACAAAAACCGAATACCCATTCCAATACGAGTTCAACCATACAAAAATTATCAAATTCCGATACCATTTCGTCCCTCAAATCATGATTTTTCATTTTAGAAATTTTCTTCAAAAACCAATATTTTCCTCAACCCAAAACACAAATTAAATGATAAAAATGAAGATAAAATCATAGAATATATTAAATACTAGGTGAAGGACACTTACCCAGTCGAATTTCTTGAAAAACCCACAAACAATCGCTCAAAACCGAGCTCTACAAGTCAAGTTATGATAAAAATGGTCTAACCCTCGATTTGGAAATATATTCTATTTGCCCAGGTATTTGTACATCATGATCGCGGAAGAAATGATGCAATCGCATAGAAGGAAATAGCTAATGTCCCAAAAGTGCTACGCGATCGCAAAAAAACTTATGCGATCGCGTAGTGAAGGAATTATCTGCTGCACAAAGCCACACTTTGTGATCACGAAGCAGAATATGCAATCCCGTTCAAGAAATAATTTGCTGCCCAAATGAAAGAACTATGCAAACACAGACATAGAAGATGCAAACGCGAAGAAGGAGTAAACAGACTTTCGCGATCGCAAATAAGGTCATGCGAATGCGATGAAAAATTAATTCCTCCTCCAAAAATACTCTTCGCGGATGCGGAGGAGCAGACGCGAACGCAAGAAGAAAACCAGATGACAGGTAACAGCAGTTGGCCCGTAGCCCACCCGGAACACACCCGAGGCCACCAAGACCTCATCTAAACACACAAACAAGTTCTATAACCTAACACGGACTCGCTCAGGGTCTCAAATCATATTAGACAACACCGAAAATGCGAATCGCACCATGAATCGAACTATGAACTTCCAACTTTGAAAACTCGTGCTGAAACCAATCAAATCAACTCGGAATGACGCCAAATTTTGCAGACAAGTCATAAATGACTATATAAAGCTGTTCCAACTCTCGGAATTGCATTCCGACCCCGATATCACAAAAGTCAACTATGGGTCAGACTTCTCCATTTTCCAAACTTCAACTTTCCAACTTTCGCCGAAATGCCTTAAATTACCCTACAGACCTCCAAATCTGAATCCGAACGCATGCCTAAGTCCAAAATAACACATACGAAGTTGCTGACATCATCCAAAACTCATTCCGGAGCCGTTTACACAAATGTCAAATTCCGGTCAAATTCTCACTACTTAAGCTTCCAAAACTAGATTCCTTCTTCAATTCGACTCTGAATTATCCAGTAACTGAATACAACCATGCACGCACGTCGATACACATAATATGAAGCTGTTCAAGACCTTACACCGTCAAACGAAGCTTAAATTCTCAAAACTACCGGACGGGTCGTTACAGTAGAGTTCGCATTTGCGAGGTGTTCTTCGCATTTGGGGGGGAGGGGGTCGCAATTGCGAACCCGTGGCCGCAAATGCGACATCTGCAACTGAACAAATAGGATTTAGGCGGGATATTTATTCATTCTTCAAATTTTCAAAACAAGAAAAATCTAGAGGCGATTTTCCCAAGCACCCTTCTTCCCCAAATCATTGGTAACTGATTCTAACTTATTTTCTTTCAATCTTTAATTACATTTGACAAGTTTTCAACCTAAAACCTAGTGTTTTCACGGTGAAAATTGGGGGTTTGGGTAGAATTAGGGATTTTTGCAAAATTGGGATTTAGACCTCAAATTGAGCTTTGAATTGATCCTTGGAGCAAGGTAAGTGTCATGGTTAACCTTGACTTGAGGGATTAGGACTTGTTTGTCTATTTTCTACATGTTTAGATGTTGGGTACAATGTATATGTGAGGTGACGAGCACTTATGCATTGTTGTCGGGTTAAAGCATGCGGGTGGGACTTGTTCCTTGTAATTATTGCTTACGTTGATCATGTTATCCATGCTTAGTCTAGTGACTTGTTAAAGTGATCATTCTTACCGCGTTTATGAAAGTGGGAATTCCAGGTCGTGACAGCAGGTGCGATTTCACCAGATACAGCCCAGCTTCAGCAATGAGATTAAGTCCAAATTGTTCCTGATTCGATCCGAATCACACGCGGGGGCCCTAGGACCCCGTCCGAATATATCAACAAGTTCCAAAACACCTTGCAGACCTACTCGAGGCCAAAAATCACATCAAACAATATTAATACGAATCGCAACCCAATTCAAGCTTATGAAACTATGAACTTCCGAATTCCAAAACTAATGCCGATTCATACCAAATCAATTCCGATTGACTTCAAACCTTGCACACAAGTTATAAATGACATGACGAATCTGTTCTAATTTCCAAAATTGTAATCCGACCCCGGTATCAATAAAGTCAACTCTCGGTCAAACTTTTCAATCTTCCAAACCTTAAATTTTCTAACTTTCGCCAATTCACGCCGAAACGACCTACAGACCTCTAAATCAACATCCGGACACGCTCCTAAGTCTAAAACTACCATACGGAGCTATTGGAACAGTCAAAACTCCATTCTAGAGTCGTCTCTGCAAAAGTCAAATTGTGGTCAACTCTTTCAATTAAAGCTCCAAACTTAGGGACTATATGTCCCATTTCACTCCGAAACTCACCTGAAACCAAAACCGAACGCCCCCGTCAAATCCCGCAATCACAATATAACATATAGGAGGAAATAAAGAGGGGATCGGGGCTAAAATACTCAAAATAACCGGCTGAGTCGTTACAGGAATACGCTTGAAGGAAGAAAGAAAGAACCGTCTCATTTCCTCTTAATAATATCATTACAGGAATACACTTGAAGGAAGAAAGAAAGAACCGTCTCATTTCCTCTTATTAATATCATTATCTTAGTATTATAGTATGTTTTTTTAAATTACTTTATTCTTGTTATGTTGCTTTTATTTAACATATTATTTGCATGTGACTCTAATTAACAGAGTTTGATCGTTTGCTTTAGCCGTGTCTAATTTTCTCTCTTAAAGAAATGTGTTTTTCTTTCTAATTCAGCAATCACAAATTGAATGAGACATTACAGAAGGATCAACGGGTGGTAATACATACTTCATTTGTCCCAAAATAAATGACACCGTACGGATTTTGAGCATTAAAGGAGTTGTTGTTTGATCATAATAATTGTAGATTTATAGTAATTTTATATAGTTTTTAAAAATATAAATTTTATTTTAAAAATCTAAAGATTCTATATCTGAATCCGCAGTCAAAACCAAGAAGCTTGGCTCGCAAAATTCAAACTGTACATTCTTTTTGGACGGAAGGAGTACCATTTATGTGTCACTATGGTACACTTTCATGTAGTATTTTATTTTAAACAACATAGGCATGAATTGTAGAATTAAAAGTTGGAACTTCTTTTTCTTTCCGGAAAACCAACCAGCTATACATTTATTTTTTCTAGTAAGTAATTTGATTTGTGCTCTTTGGAAACGTAACTCAACAATATAATTTTATACTGTCGTATATTTTCCTGAAGCAACAATACATTGAAAAGGCCGTTTTGATTATTGATAAAGATATGTTAACAAAATTCTTTATATTACATGCCTCGAATTAGCTCCTGAAGTAGTAATATTTGGGAAGTGGTTTAATCAGTTTCGTATCTTCTTATTACTGAATGAAAATAATGAGCTTTTGATGAAAAATCATAAAGCTCGGCTTATCAAATCTGCTTTATTCCTCGAAGCGAATGCTATAACATATGAATCTTAGAGAGAAGATAATACAATAATAATGTGGTCATTACTATGGTGGCGGATATAGACGTGGCAAGAGATGAATAACTACCATCATTGTTATGGATAAAAAGAAACATTAAAGGTTCTCAAAAGTAATAATCTTTCAAATGATAAAAATAAATAGAAATCATCGATTTGGTATAAAATGTGGTCATTGAGCACGTCCAGATGATGACTATGAATTGAATGCGACAATATGTGATAAATATGAATATAAACTCATTCCTAAAATTCAATAATTTTCTAATAAAAAGGGATAGAAGTGAAATTTGAAAAAGTTCCCGCTAAATTGAGTGTGTTAGATTACAATCCATGCAACAACTTAATAAAAGTAGATTACAAAAAATCGAATTAAGTCAAATTAAAGGAAAGAGATTGGCTATTAATTAATAAGTGGTTATAACATTTGCCATTTATTTTGCTATAAATACCCCTATCCTAGAACACTCTTCTTCGTACAAATTGTTGAAGGTCTTACTTCATAGAGAAGATGAGAAGTGTTACTCCATATCTGAGATAAGTTATTAATATGATAGCATATCTTATTATTTCCATGCTTAAATACCGTGGTTTCATTTTCTTTTCCCTTAACCTTGATTTCTTGACTTAGATCTGAGTAATTAATTGTCTGAAATCTTTATTTTTCAGACTTCAAGGCTATGTCAAAGGAGGAGGAAGTCAATAACAACGACGATTTTGGGATTTATCTAAATTGAATTAATGAGTCACCAAGTTTCTTGTGATCACGGAATCCACTTAGGATTGAATTTGAGGCGAAACAATTAATCTTAAGGCTGGTTAATTCCCTCATATTCAACCCTAAGCGGATTACCGTGATAAATAACTTGTCGACTTGTTAATTCAATTTAGATTTTGGAAGAAGCGCGTTCCTCTCAATGGCTTGGCTGTAACATTAATGTAGGGAAAATAGATCTAGCTCGATTACTTTTTTGCCCTTTGTTTTGATGTAGTTGTTACCCTATTATAGAAAACCTTGTCATAGAGCAGCTAATTTTGTCAAAGACTATGTTTTTATGTCAAATCTCATTTTTATGTTAAATATCAATGTATTACACACACATACGCACGCACACGCGCGCGCGCGCGCGCACACACACACACACACACACATATATATATATATATATATATATATATACACCAACTGTTACGCGGCGCCTTTCTGAGATTTCTTGCACGTAAGGCTAAGCAACTTGTTTGCGCGTTTACTACCCGCCAACTGGAGTCCTCTCCGTATATTAGACGACACTATCAGTGCCATACTGGAAAACCAATGTCAAAAGATTAAGAGAACAAAAAATATAATGAAAATAAAAGAAAATTTGATTGCATTAATGAAAGTTGTTACAGAAAAGTAATATATGAGCTACTTAAAGGAAACAGGTCTTTAAAAGAAGCTTTCCTCATTTGTCCTTCTCGAAGATATATCTGTACTTGTTTATAATATATCATCAATTACTTAAACTTTTGAAGGCATACAAAGGAAAAAAAGGACTTCAATATAGTTCTTGATTTGAGTTAGTTTTTCTTTCTTTTTTGTTAGTTTTGGTTCTTTTTAACTTTTGCTGATCCAACTTATTCGGGTCTGAGGCTTAGTTATATTCTTGTGTTGGTGGCTCTGCATAGCTTTATGATGTCATTGATTCCATTTCAGCTGCTAATAATTTTTTTTCATTTCCCACTTGGTATTTCGTATTTAAATTGGGGCCTGACTAAATTCGAATTTGTACTAAAAATTCTATATTAAAGGTAATGAGCTCCATAACGAAGACGATTCCACACCCAAACACCATCTTAGCATTTCTTTTCTTTTGTTTTCTTCTTTTACTTATTTGGTTGAGAGAGGCTCGGGGAAGAAAGTGGTCTGATGAAAATTAAAGCTTGGAACGTTGAAGATATAACTAAATAAATTTTGTATTCTCTCTAATAAGTTTAACTTTTAGATATAGTGGTCGCACAATTTAATATAGTATCAAAGAAGGCAGAGGTAATTCTAATCTCATTGCCTAAGAATTCTCGCGTACTTGCCTAGCAAAAAAAAAAACAAAAAAAAATAAAAACTTTGCATGTGAGGGGATTGTTGAACATACGTAAATAAATAGATAAATGCATGTTATCTCTAACAACTTAAATTTTTAAATTAGATGGTCATACACTTCAACATAAACGTGTAATCCTGTAGCGTATATACATTTCTCAAGCAGTTTATTTTCTATCTGTAATTAAAGTCAAATGTTGTTACTTAAGATATCTATTGCTGGTAAAAATCTATATATATATATATATATATATATATATATATATATATATATATNTTCAACTTTTGTGTTAAAGTGGAACATAAGAAATAGAGTTGGAGGGCCAAAATGGAACATATAAAATAGAGTTGAAGGGCCAAAATGGAACAAAGCAGAGATAGAGTGCCAAAATAAAAAATGGAGCCAGGTTGAATGGGCTGTAGATGTATTTGGCCTATTTGAAAATTAGAGTTGTGTTTGGACATGAATATAATTTTGGGTTGTTTTTGAAGTTTTGTGAGTGATCTGGATGAAAATTTTGAAAAACATCTTTTTGGAATTTTTTAAATTTTCGAAAAATTCCAAAATGCATTTTCAAGTGAAAATTAAAAATTTTATGACCAAACGCCGATTTTGAAAAAAGTAAAAATCTTTCGAAAAAAATTGAAAAATTTATTATGCCCAAACTGGCTCTTAGTCAGGCCCGAAATCTGGGGCATATCTAGTATAAGGTGATAGGGGATGGCGCTCCACCTACACACCTCGTTCAGCACCCTCTAAATATATGGTGTATACATATAATACGCATATAAATAAAACAATTGCTATCCGGATTCACAAAAGATCTTTTTTTTTTTTTTTTTTTTTGCTTTTCACCAGGTGTCTGATACTCGCATTGGAGCCTGATTCTATCTGGATTCGCGCCGTGTGGGGCTCAATTCGAGGGGTAACGCTCTCTATCAAAAATTTATTCATACCCAAGGCTCAAACCCGAGACCTTTAATTAAGGGAGGAGTAGTTCCATTTATTGCACCACATCCTTTGATGGTCACAAAAGATCGTTGGGTGTCACTGGCTTTGGGCTAACATTTCCACCTAAGATACATGAGTTTGATACCAGGAGTTAATTTCTCAAATAATTATTCAATTTTACATAAATATCTTTTCTCAAATGATCATTCAATTTTACACCATCTATATATATATTAAAGAAATAAAGTTTGCGTTGTGATTAAGCTAAGTGGCAAGCTATTAACAAGCCACTTGGCAATTTTTAAAAATCTATATATATATATATATATATATATATATATATATAAATATATTTGTATTTCATTTCATAGCTTCTATACATTTTATACCATTAAGAAACTGCTAATTTAGACAACAGACACTATTACCTATACTAAGCATGTATCATCGTTTTGATCATTGAATCGTTACCTAAATATAATCAGGTTGAAAGTATAAGTTTAATTAGTTATCATTAAAGCAAGCATATAAACCGTGCTAGTATAAATTAAGTGTCTGCTGATTATTGAAAAAAAAGGGTTCGCACTAAGAGAATGTTGTTCAGCTTGACAAAGTAGAAATAGTGTGTAGGAATTAACACAGAATAAGAAGTAAAACATTAAAACTCAAACTCACTTGAATCTTCTACAAGTACTCCTTTATCATTAATCAAAGATTTTGAGTTTAAGCCTTGGGTATAGCGTCGCCTTTGTTAGGGAGTGCTTTATCTCCCAATATAAGACTTCGCGGCAGAAATCAGAATTAGGCGAACCCTAATGCAGGTACCGGATACCAAGTGAGAAACCAAAAAAAATTGACACTGCAGTTTACGCACAATCTTGCTCACATCAGTGTGTCCATGGTAGCTCCTACTCCGACTATCATTGAACTCCATTGATACTCTCATACTTCTGGACATCTGCATATAGTTTGATAATTGCTTCATTGCTGAATGCTGACGATAATAACACGTTGTTTTACGAAATATTAATCACTATAACATTTTGTGGCGTGGAGATTTATGTGGTGTTTGTATGCAGGAAATAAAAGCCCAATTGATTGCATCCAGAAGGAAAGTTTTTACACGATTTTAGCCCTTTGTTTCAGTCTGAGAGACTTTGAGATAAATTTAAATGGAAAAACACGATCAACGAGGACCAACGTAGGTGATTCCATCTTATTTAGAACTGATGTTTAATTATGTTGGGCTAAACCGGCTAGTCCAAAGATATTTTGATGTTTTATACTTCAGTACCATATAAGAGGGGAATTATTTGTATGATGTCCAATTTTTTACGTGCAAAAATTATAGAAGGACTTGGTTCTCCTACGTGTTCATAACACTACAGTTACACAGAATAAAAAAGGCAGAAAGTAAAGAACAGAAGAATTTTTACGTGAAAAACACCCGACTCAAAAGGTGAAAAAACCACGACCTACTACCCAATAGGATTTTCCACAAACACTTCACTACATCTCTGAGCCAACAACAAAGTTTACAAACTCTTGCAAACCTAAGGATTACCTCTAAACCTTGTAGCAACCAGCCACAGGCTGTTGCGACTGCTTCAAGTTAACTCTAACTTGAACAATACAACTCGAGTTTACAACCTCTTGCAAACATAAGTATTAACTCTAACCCTCGTAGCAACACGACAAAGGCTGTTGCGTCTACTGCAAGTCAACTATAACTTGAATAATACAACTCATGTACCAACTACAATTTACTTCTAAGAAAGCTGAAAGGTACAACTCAAAACTCCTACTACACTTTGAACTAGAAATAAAGAAAGGCACATAAAACTCTTTATGCAATTGGTTCTTCAATCTGGTTCGTGTAGCTTTAGGATCACTCTTAAAACTCACAGGAATTGCTCACAAAATGCCTTACTATTTTGCTCTCAATTCTTGCTTAACTTCAGTATGTATGCATCACCTGTAAAAGAAAACACAACTTTTATATACATATATATATATATATATATATATATATATATATATATATATTTCACCTGCTGACAGTTGAGACACCTAGCTACAAACCCAACTATATCTTTCTTCATTCTTCTCCACCAATAGAGCTGCCTCAAATCTTGATACATCTTCGCGGCACCCGGATGGATGAAATACCGCGAACTATAGGCCTCCTCAAGAATCAACTCCTGAAGCCCATCTACGGTGGGCACACATATCCGGCCCTGCATCCTCAATTCCCTGTCATCACCAATAGTCACATCTCTGGCATCTGTGAGCACGTGATTTTTGCCCTAAGCAAATTGTTCCCAAAAATTCAAACAAAATAATTTTTTTTTATTTTTACAATTTTTTGT
The DNA here is from genome assembly GCF_001879085.1 of Nicotiana attenuata. Taxonomy (NCBI): domain Eukaryota; kingdom Viridiplantae; phylum Streptophyta; class Magnoliopsida; order Solanales; family Solanaceae; genus Nicotiana; species Nicotiana attenuata. The sequence goes on along the minus strand of NW_017671722.1, from coordinate 82,444 downwards.
GCATTTTGGTGTCATTTTCTGATAATTGCTGTATTTTGTTTGTGCATGATAATTCATATAAAATGCAAAAAATACGCATTTGCATTTAGGTTTTAACTTCATGTGTTAGTATTAATTGATTTTAGAATAGGATATGAAGAAAATGACAAAAATAGTTCACTTTAGCATTTTATTGTTTTAATTGGAAATTGCTACAAAATAGTTTTAAAAGTAATTT